>NC_056628.2:163138032-163445333 GCF_002870075.4 Lactuca sativa
AAGTTAAATAAGATTAAAATAAAAGTGAATGAGGAAACTAAAAGGGTTTATATGAAAATTCTTAAGGTATCAATTAGTGAACGAAAGGAAGGTATGGTAGCTTTTGAACAAAGAGCGAAAGAGAGAGAGAATTATGTTCAAATATTTCTACTATCTATTGTGTGCATGTCCGATTGATTATGTACCAATCATTTTAGTTATTTTAAGAAAGTAATTAATGCATATTAAATGTTGAGTATTTAATTAATACTCATTATATCTTCAACATGTAATATGCTTTAATTACTTTATTAAAATAACTAAAATGATTGGTCCACAATCAATCCTACATGCACATAATAGATAGTTAGAAGACAATAACCTAATCTTATATATATATATATATATATATATATATATATATATATATATATATAGGGTTAAGTTCAAATGAGAACATTATTTAATGTGATAACGTGAGAACACTACTTTATGTTACTATTCTACTATGAATTTTGTATATACAACGATATGACATTATTCATCAACAAATATACGAACAATCATAAATTAATATTCACATTAAAATTTTGTATGTACAACTTTATGACATTATTCATCACCGAATATATGAACAATCACATATTTAACATTCACATTAGAATTTACTAAATTACTATATATATATATATATATATATATATATATATATATATATATATATATATATATATATATATAAATTTTATACTAGAATAGCAATATAAAATTGAATATATTCATATTATAATTACTACAATACTATATATATTAAATCATAGTAGAATAGTAACATAAAGTAGTGTTCTCACGTTCTCACATTAAATAGTGTTCTCATTTGAACTTAATCCTGTTTATATATATATATATATATATATATATATATATATATATATATATATATATATATATATATATATTAGAGGCGACTCAACCAATTTGGGGGCTCTAAACAAACAAAAAAGTTGGGGCCCTTAAAGTAAGCAAACAGTTTCGAACATGTAACTTTTAGTTTTATAAACCAATGCTTTTACCACCACGCCAAACTTCAACTTGTCGTTATTACCCAAGAAATATATATATATATATATATATATATATATATATATATATATATATATATATATATATATATATATATATATATATATATATATATATATATATATATATATAAACTTCAAAATTGGGACACTAAACCTTTGCTTAGTTTTGCAAAGGGTAAAGCGGACCCTGGTATATATATATATATATATATATATATATATATATATATATATATATATATATATATATATATATATATATATATATATATATATATATATATATATATATATATGGCTGGTTAATAATTGTTTTGATACTAATTAGTATAAATCCCCGCACATTGCGGATTTAAAACAGTTTAATGTGTCGGGAAATGGTAACTTGTATGTTTGATGATCGTTGATTTGTTTTTTATGTTCATTATTGGTTGTTTTGTAAAATGTTGGGGTAAAAAGGCAGAAAAAAGAAAAATTTATTATTTTAGGAACTAAAACCGTCAAAACATGCAAAGAAATGTGAACAAAAGTGGATGACTAAACAAATTGAGGTAAAAAAACGGAGAACGTTGATGAGTCAGCGACATAGTCGGAAGTCGACAAATGTTGGGTCGAAAATGAAAAAAAAAATTATTTAAGGGACTAAAACTCTTAAAACAGACAAAAAAATGTGACAAAAGTATGAAATATAAAAACTTTATTATTTTTAAGGTCACTGGGATTATATAATTACTTTGAAGATTTATTATTTAAAATAAAATGAAACATCCATATAAACCATTTGTTAACGATTGTTTTAAAATCCATTACTAAACATCCATAAAAATCATTTGTTACCAAATGTCGTTAAGGCATTTAAACTAACGAAATAAAAACACAAAACAAATTAGAAATTCAAGTAGAAATCTCATCTTTCCTTATAAATAAAAAACTTTTTGCCACTTGTCAATTTCTTATGTATTTGGACACATATAATTTTGTGGTTAATTCTTAAAAATTAATTTTCATTTGTCATATTGTGGTAATTTTTGATTTTCTTAATTAACTATCTAGTTTTTAGGTTATAGAAAGTAATTAATGTATCATTAATTTGTTTTCTTATATTTTCAAATTTTAATATGTTTCCTTCAATATATATAATTCAAAATTGACATGTTTCTTTTAAAGTTTTTTGTTATTTTAAGCAAAATGGTCTATATAAAAAAATAATCAAACTTTGTTGTTTTTTATTGACAAACTAAAAAATATATTATATGGTCAAAATATATATATTTTTTTGTAGTTTGTTTTATTAATATAAATTGAATTATTTATTTATTCATCATTTTGTTTGTATATATATTTTGAAATTTTATTTTAAAAAATACTTAATGTTTACACTTTGATATTTAATGTTTTCTTTAAAAAACATATTTAAAGTTTATATCTTCATATATAATTTTTTTAATCAACCCGTATAATACATGAGTTTCACACCTAGTTTATAAAATACAATTAAACTTAAACAAGATTACTACAATCAACCCAAGTATTTTATTCATTCATCCAATATTGCAAATAACAACTAACTATCCTTATTAATAATAATAATAATAATAATAATAATAATAATATCGATACCAATTGCAAAACGAAGATGATAAAAAACCTCTTGTTGTTAGGAGCAGTTCATCTCACAATCAAAATATCAACACACTAAACACACTCTAATTAACATCAACTAAAATAACTAATCCATAAAGATAAAGGATGTAATAATAATAATAATAATAATAATAATAATAATAATAATAATAATAATAATACCTAATGCCGAAAGCTGACAAGCTGTTTTTTTTCTCCAGCACCCTCATAAGACCGATGGGCTTTTACTTTTATTCATTTGGGTTGTAGTAAAAAGATATGGGCTACCAAGCAAATCACAAAATGGGCTTTTTTATTGAAAAAATGGGCTGCTGGACAGCCTTATATGGTGCTATTAATGAGGCCAAAAACCCGACCAAACGACATCCAAATCCACTCATATTCAGTGATCGAAGCAACGAGTTAGAAATTTACCTGTAAAATTTCAGCTCAACTGGACACCGTTTTCCTCTCTGTCTGATCACTTGAAGAAGACCGTGTAATGCTCCAAAAATCCGACACCACGGTGTTTTTTTTTGAAGACTTTTAAATACAAATATTTTTTATGAAGACATCTTATTCCTCAGTTAGTATTTAGTTATTTACATCTTCAAAAACAAACACTTCCTAGTCTATGCTACTCGATCTTCTTCCCTCCATTTCTTTCTTGTTATTTGTTGCCTCCTATTTGTTCTTGATATGCACCGATAAGATCTTCTACTTTCGATTTGCTTCCCCTACTCCACCGTATTATGTATCTCCTCCCAAGGTCATATGATTTGTTATATATATATATATATATATATATATATATATATATATATATATATATATATATATATATATATATATATATATATATATATATATATATATATATATATATATATATATCCCTATCTAATAAAAGAATAGTTTTATTCTCCTTCTGACACGTGTTATCTTATTAGGCCTCCTAATTAATGCATATTTTATTCTTCTTTCGCCATGTGTCACCATAATATATCTCCTAATTAATGCATGTCATTTGTAAACCTATTGATTCTCCATTTTAAATTTCTCACTCTAATTACATTAAATTAATAACATTAGAATAAAAATTAAAATAATCTTAATACAAATTATAAAGTGATATAACTTTCACATATTTATTTAATTAAATTAATGATTAAAATTTATATAACTAAAAAAATCTCTTAATTAATAATTTATTTAAAATAATTGATTAATAATTTTTAGTTTTTATTTTAAAATTTTAATTAATTGTATAACCGTGGTTCCCACGGGTTATAAACTAATATATATATATATATATATATATATATATATATATATATATATATATATATATATATATATATATCCCTTAATAAATGAAGGTTTTCTGCCATGTGTCACCTTCTCATTCAATATGACACATGGCATTTTGATAATTTTTTCAATTAAGTTTATTTCCACTTGGCAAATTGTGGATTTTTTGCTATTCTATTAAATTAAAAAATATCATAAATTAATACTACTAAAAAAACGTATACCATCTCTGCGTCTTCTTATATACAAATAAAAAGGAAACATGAATATCCCTCACGGTTTTGTCAAAAAACACATTAAATCCAAATATCTCTTCGTAAATTACATACATAATTCTCGGAAATCACCACCCAAATTGATTTTTAATTGCAGAAACTTAACAAATTTCAATTCATTCTATTATTCATATTCATATCCTTTCCAAATTCAATTTTGAAAAATATATACAGCTACAATCTCCTTCATATGTCGACTTTTATTGAGAGATTGAAGATTTACAGCATCACCACGTTCATCATCATAGTTCATTATCGACAATATCTTCATCAGGTTAGCAAATTTAATTATCGGTACAATTAGTGTTCTGTGGATTATGATTTGATTCTTTTTTATTTGAATATTTGAAGATTTCATGTTTTAAACTTCTCCTTTCCATGATAATATCGAATTGTAGAGATTTATGTACTAAATATTTACTCATGTTTCACTGCATATAAGCTGTTTGATTAAATGTCTCAAAGATTTTTTTTTTTTTTTTTTAGTTTTACTTGCTGAATTCGAATTCATATGGTTTTTCTTCAAACATTTAGTTTTTCATTATCAAAATCGACTACAGAAACATCTTTACAACATTGACAAATCATTATGGTTTAATGATTACCTTAGTTTGCAAAGCAGTTTATTGTTGAATCAATGCAAATTTTGTGTATTTTTTTTTTTTATCTTTTTCCTGCATTTTTTTTTATCTTTTTGTTTGAATCTTTGAAAGTGGATGAGATTTAGATCTTTTGTCGAAGTTAAAAACTTATCTGTTTAAGATCCTATCTCAAGTATTGTTATTATTTTTTTGTTTCTCTACTTTTTTTTATCAACATAAATAATGGGTACTGTTAAGTTCGGATAACAAATTATATTTTCTGTTCGAAATTGATCAATCTTTTCATAGAGTAGTTTGTTGAAGATTTTAACATATTCTTTGTTCCTTTTTCCATTTTTCAAAAAATTTCAAATGCTTTAGTTCAAGTTTATATAGATGCTAAATTAATACAGATGATCAAAGTTTAATTTGTTGAGAGATATTATAAGCTTTAATTTTAGAGTTTCAGTTGGATATATGTTTTTCTGGCAATAATCGAATCCAAACAGATAATAGGTTTTTTAAAAAGCATATATGATATGCAGAATTACAGATACTTAGCCCTTAAACTAGGAATGGTTCAGTTTACTACATATGTAGAGGTTACTACATCTGTAGAAGAAAAACAGTCTCGTGATTCAAATAAACTGATATTTACATTATTTTCATGCTTTAAGAATCAAAACAGATATTTACATATCTACCATTTTATTAGATTTATATGTACAACGGTATTGACTTCATGATTCTTTCCATTTATGACCTTTTTGTAAATAAATTTGTATAAAATCTGTGAAAAATGGAATCAAGGGCATAAATGTCCATTTTAGACCTGCATATGATATTGTATGTGAAAGGGAAATGTAACTACATTAATGGAAACTGAAATTTACCTAATTACCCTTTTATTATAAAAAATTGCGTTTATAGCAACCTACTTTCATTTAATAGCAGCCTACACATTATTTTGATGCTTTTTAAAATTATTTTTATCAATTATTTATAGTAGTTCTCTATTATATAACAACTTATCTTCGTTACTACATTTGGTTTACAGCGTAATGGAAAACACCAACGTTACCATGATCAGTGACTTGACACTTGCACAAGATGACTACACGATCAAGGTTCGAATCATTCGTCTGTGGAAACAGATTCGTATGATTGGAATGATATTGATGGACGAAAGGGTATTATGGATTTTTTTAGTTTTTTGTTTTAATATTATTACTTTATACATGTTAAGTTATAATTCTTTTTATGTATAGTATAACTTATTATTATATTTTTTTCATCTATTTATAGGGCGCCAAAATTGAATGTAATGTGGATAAACCATTTTCATACCTACAAGGAAATAATTTGGAAGAATACGGTGATTACTACATTCAAAAACCCACAATAGGGTTAAATAATGGTGTTATAAAGTTTGTTGATGGTCCACATAAACTCTATTTCCAGTATAGCACTAAGGTTATTAAATGCAAAGACTTTTGTGGCCCCCGGAATTCCTTTGCTTTCATTGATTTCAAACAACTTCATTCTAATTCGATCCAAGCCAATTTGTCATTTGGTTAGTGTATTCCTAAAATGCCTTTGCTAATGGATTAACTTATCTAACTTTAATTTTTACACAATAACAGATACATCCTTACACTTTTCATTTTATATAATATAGATATTATAGGAAACGTTTTCCAATGTTTTCCATTGGAACCTCCAAAAGACAAACAGGAGCAGAAAATCACACTAAAAATGGAGGATTTAGAGTGAGTTTCATTATTTATAAATATATTTAATATTGTAATGATGCTTTGTTTTTTAATTTTATTTCTTTTTACAGAGGACATGAAGTTTTTGTTACTCTATGGGGACGTTATGCAGATGAAATTGTTGCATATGTTTCAAAGCATCATGGTCATTTTGTAATGATTATTCAACTTGCTAAATTCAAGAATATCCGAGGTACGTATTACCATGATACTAATTTGTAATATTTCTATTATCAAAATCTTGGTTTTATGAAATTGTTAACATTCATACAAAAATTAAAATATCCATTTCAGAGCGTCCATATGTCAACAAAACCTACTTAGCTACAAAGCTTTTTATTGAGGACAACATTGACGAGATAACTGCTTTCAAAAAAAGGTTTCATGAATTTTCCAAATGATTTCTCATTTCAATTCAATATTTTATTAACTCTTATTTATGATATATAATATTTATTAAAATTCTAAAAAAATAGTTTACAAGCAAGAAAAACCTCTTCGTGTTCTTCGGTCTCACGTGCATCGGGATCATCAACCATGTATTCACTACATGATGATTTTCTTCAAAAGAACTTCTTTTACAAAATATCCACTATTCACGAATTGAATGAGGTACATAATTCATCCCCTATTAATTTAATTAATCCAATACTATAATATTAATCAACCCCATATACACCTACTATCATAGGGAAATTGTGCGGTAATTCTTGGAACAATAAAGATGTTTGAAGATATGCGGACTTGGTACTATAATGCGTGTATAAAATGCAAGTCAAAGGTTATTTTAATGGATGTTCCAAATGAGGCGTTCAATGACTTGGACCGCTTTGAAGAGAAAAAGATGATGTTTTGTCCAAAAAAAGATTGCAAAGGCAAAGATGTTATTGCTGAACCAAGGTATGTAACAAATAAAAACTTAATATATTCTAATTCAATGATTTTAAATTTATTTTTAATGTTACAAATTTATGTTTATATATGTTCTTTTTAAGTTACATGATCAAAGTTCGAGTTCAAGGTTTAGTTGGAGTGGTCTTACAATGTTTGATCGTGAAGTAAGAAACCTTCTGAAAATATATGTTGCTGAATTAATATCAAAATATGAAAGGGTATATGTATTTTATAATCAATACCATATTGCTAAATTAATGTTGTTTTTTAAACATTTATTTAATTCATATTGTTTACTACTAATTTTTTTAGTTCGACAACCCAAGTGACTTTCCAAATGAGTTGAACGCCATGCTCAATAAAAAATTGGCTTTTAAGATCGTTGTCAAGACTTTGAATTCCTCAAAATTTGGTCGTTATTACAACATTTCCAAGATAACAGATAATTTCGACATTATTGTTGCTTTGGAAAACATTGAGAAAAAGAATATCATTGAATAGGTAAAAATACACCATAATTTGATTACTTTACTACATAATATTTCATAGAATCCTTAATGTAACAATTTTTTTTACCCATAATATTATAGGATATGGATAATGATTCTGTTAATGCAGTTGGCTCAGAATTTGCATCTCAAGACACAGTGGGTTGTAAGGTAATCAACACTTTTATGTTTATATATATATATATATATATATATATATATATATATATATATATATATATATATATATATATATATATCATTTTCATTAATAATTTATCTTATTTTCTCTTTTTAATTTTAGGATGTTAATTCCCACACTGATGATAATACTCCTGTGTCAAATATTCCATCTGGTAATAGTACAAGTCCATCATCAGTAACCGCCACCAACAACCTCAATTCTCCACCTACAAGTGTCAAACGTAAACTCGTAGATATTTATGATCTTGATGATGATGTTTATGAATCTGCAACAAAACCTAATGCATCCTGTGTTGACAATGACAAAGCTGGAATAACAACCAAATTGTTGATTCCTAAGGTGGAAAAATGATCCTAAACAACAATCGTTCTTTGCTAATCATTGCTTTCTTTTAAGATATTTTTTTTATATTTCCTTCTTTTACTTGCATATTATTTTGGATTTCTAAATTTTGTGTTTGGTAAACTATGAATACTCATTTGTGTTATCTTTTACTTTTTTAATTGAATATCGGAATTGGGGTTTGGATGTTTCCTTGTGGTAGCTTCTACTAAACAGCAGTATTGTTTTCTTTGTGTTTGTTCATAACAATATATGGTTTGATCCATTTTGGTTTAATGATTACCTTATTTTGCAAAGCAGTTTATTGTTGAATCAATGCAAAGTTTATATATATTTTTTATCTTTTTGCTGCATTTGTCCCTGATTATATAACTCTACTATTTGAATCCTTTTGTATGTTGAGGTGTTCTCATTTTGGCAATGAAAATATCTACAACGGTATTGACTTCATGATTATTTCCATTTATGACCTTTTTGTAAATAAATTTGTATAAAATCTGTGAAAAATGGAATCAAGGGCATAAATGTCCATTTTAGACCTGCATATGATATTGTATGTGAAAGGGAAATGTAACTACATTAATGGAAACTGAAATTTACCTAATTACCCTTTTATTATAAAAAATTGCGTTTATAGCAACCTACTTTCATTTAATAGCAGCCTACACATTATTTTGATGCTTTCAGAATCAAAACTCATATTTAAATATCTATCATTTTATTAAATTTATATGTATACTATAGCATCTAATTTCCTAATTATGTCATATTATATGTAAGCTATAAATTTAATATTTTTAATAAGTCACAGTGTCATCCTATACAATTTTACGTAATTTCCCTTTTATTAGCTTTATTAACAGAACTGTCCTTACTGTCTTTGGCAAATCTTCACAACGGTATTTTATTAAATTTACGGTATGCAAATGAGGGAGAAAGAATGTTGAATTTCCGTGTATAAATACTTTTTTGTTTTGGTTTTTTCTCTGCCATCAAATTATAAAAATTATATCACATAATTTTGACCTAATAATCTACAAAATAACTCATATAATATTGCATATATAAACTGCAAAATTCTTAATATTACGAATTTAGACGTACAGTGTGTGTTAGTTCAAGGCTTTATGCGGCCCTTTTTTTTCCAACATAACAAAAGAAAACTACAAACATGTGGCAATATGTTTTTGATAATATATGATACATTCTTCATTTTCACTTTGCATCTTCATCCGGTTTAAATACAAAACAATACCCAACTAAATTACAACTTTATTTTACAAAATAATAATTCCATTACACCATATTAATTAAATTTACAGAGTATTTTCATATTGTACATAATAGAATTTCTTCTTTACAAATTTTTTTCATATTGTACATTATAAAATTGATGAATTTTCTTAGTTTGTGCACTGTGGTGATATGCATGCTACTTAGCCACCAAATCAGTCGCATCCTTTACAACATTCACAGCAAGATCCTGAGCATTATCAAAAAATAAAATTATCACCATTCATACGAAATTTAATTATATATTTTTCAAATTTTAATAATACTAATAAAAACCTTTGGAATTATCAACAATCACTCATCAAATTCTGCAATCGCCAGCTGTTTGCGGGACCCCAAAGTTGTAGCTAGGTACTCCAAAGTTGTAGCAAGGAAGGGGTGCAGTTGATGCTGCTTTATCTGTGTGGAAATTTATGCCCTTGTAGCAAGGTACTCCAAATACACATGGCAGTAATCGTATGTGGAAATTTATTCCACATGGCATAAATACATACCTAAATCGACAAAGTTGGTTACCATTGTCTATAACTTATCAGTATAATTATTATACACATAACTAAATCGACATTATTACTCACAAACCCTAGAACAAAGCCCTTTAACCCAAATAAATTTAGCCATACCGACGGATTAGCACCATCCCACATATCTTGCTAACTTTATGGACCCTCCATTTATCATTTTATCATTAATAAAAAGCGAATCATACAACTATGCATCACAATCTCATGAAAATTAACTGAAAAAATCAAAACCAATTCGTGATTTTTAGAAACTAAATCTCTACAAATAAACCCAAAATAATGTCGTATTTTACTTTCTATTTACGCAATACTTCATAAAATATTAAGCCCTAAACTTAACAATAATCGATGATCAGAAAATTTGAGAAGCTAATCTCGAAGAAAAAAGATGAAACCCTAATTAAACAAAAAATACCTTTTGTTTTCGTCAATGACATTGTTGCTAAACCCATCTCCGCTCCGATTAGTTTGTCGGCACCACCTCGGTGCTCAACATCATCCTGCAGTTTAGTACACTTCTGCTACACCTGACCAGTTCTTCCATTTCATTGTATCGGAGACGGCTTCCTCCTACCGTGTCTCCTCCCGTGTCTTTTATTTACAGGTGTTATTCTCATACTCTCATTTTCTCTCTGTTTTAGTATTTAATCATTTAATGTATTCCTTATAAAATAAAGCAATTGTAATCTATCGGTCAAAAAGCCTATTATCTATTGGAGTAAAATACTTTGAATAAATAATTTATACACGGAAATAAAATATAAATATTTTATTTATTTAGTTTGTATATGATGTTGGGTTGGTTTATTTCGCAATTAAAGCTGGGTGATAATTACGAGTATTTGCTTGCAACCCATTTATTATAATATATTAATTTTTTTTATCATTGTTATGTTATAGTTGCATTAAGTTCATTATTGACAGCCCGATTACATCACTAAAATTTTATAAGTCGTTTATTTTTATACGTCATTCAATTAAGACACATGTGACTTTGAATCCTAATATCGCCGTTGTCACCAACAGGGTCGTGAAATTACTGAAATTGTCACCGGTTAACAGCGTTGCTACCACCGGAGTGCTCATCAATCCCTCTATCCTCTTTGCCCTTGCCTAATTTGTGCTTTGTCGATTATTATTAGTAAAGTTTTTCTATCTTTCTCGATCTCATTATCACTCTGTATAACTATCTTTCTATTTCTATCTTTTTGTTGAATATTATGGTCAATATAATTTTTTATTACATAAATTGCTTTTTGTTCTTAAGCTACACAGACGATATGAATTCAAATGAGCATAAAGATAAACGAAGACATAGAAAATTATATTTGGAAAATAGAAGATCCAATCTTATGTCCACCACGTCAATTGGTAATTTTTTATATATAGCCCAATTTACTTTTATTTTCAATCATGTTTTATATTTGACTTATGTTGTGCAAATATTATTTTATATCTTATGATGTATTATATCACATAACTATCACATCATGTAATAACGCATTCTTAATATTATATATACATTGTAGGTATTCCTCAACAACATTCACCCCGTTCAACCAATTCTACATATGTTCGCATCGATAATGAAAATGTCCAAATATATCATATGCATATCAACATACGAATTTCCAATCTACTTCAACTTTTAATATTAAGAATCCATTGTCTGTTGCTGCCAAAGAGAACAGAAAACTTAGAAAATTATATTTGGATAAGAAAAGATCCAATCATTTATCCACAACGCCGTCTGGTATGTCTTTTTATTCCTATGACACCGGTTTTTATTGCATTTTAAACATATTTTATTTTATACACATTCCCCAAATTCTGAAATCCTATTGTCTTTTACCTATACTCTTCTATACATTACAATTTATATTTCATTAAGATATTGTTATAATTTCACACCTAATACCTAGCACGGTCAAAATTTATTTCAATTTTTTTTACATTGGTATTTCATAAATCCCTTATATAGTAGGTGTAATTATATGATTACATTTATTTTTTTATATTTTTCTTATTTATCTTATCTTAAAATAAATGTTATGTGTACTATAACTTACATATTCTTTATTTTTTTACAGTCATTTCTAATATAACTACCAACATTCAAACACCATCATCAAACAAGTTGGCATATCATGGTGGTAACAATCAAAATGTCACCACAACTTCTTCATATGGATATCAACAAACACGTGTTCAATCTACTTCCAATATCTATATCGATAGTCCATTATCACACAACGCCAAAGACAAACGAAAAGAAAGGAAAAATTATTTGGATAAAAGAAAATCCAATCACATATCCACCATGCCAATCGGTATATCATATATATCATCTTACTTCTTTTATTTTATCCATCTATAGTTATTATAAATATTTTAATAAATATTATGTTCTTATATGTGTTTCTTTATTATTCCATAATTAATACATATTTATATTAACATATATTACAATTATAGGTAATAATGGTCGTCATCAAGAACGTTTTGAAGACGCTTCTAATTTTACTACAAGAACTCTGTTGTCCAACATTACCAATGGTATAACTACGCTTTTATCCAGCATATTGTTTCTTACTATATATGGTATACATATTATTATAATATGTATGCATTTTTATTTTTTCATTTTTATCAATTTACTTTATAAATTTAATACTAAATATCATACTTTTATTTTTAGTCAACGGAGAATGTTCAGTCTTGTGTCGTGACATGAGACCTATGACTTCATCTTCAATCACTCGAGACTATTCCAACAATTTATTGCGCAAAAATATAAATAAAAAAAGGAAGTTTCTAAATACTACTCACATACCCATTTTCGACCTAACGTCAGAAGAAGAGTTTCGTGATCAACAAATCCATAAACTAACTTTAACTTCAGGTGCCACAAAAGGTAACATTTAATTTAAATTTATCATCCACCTTTCTTTATAAACTATTACTCATCTAAACATTAATTTAGTTCAAACTTTATCATACATTTTTATTAAACAGATTACTTGGACCATGGTGATCAGACTTTTGTGTGTACGATGTGTCATGCACAGTTATGGAGGAATGAAGCACGTAAAGGCAATGCTTCTGGAAAGAAAACTTCTTTTTCCCTTTGTTGTGGCAATGGAAAGGTCGAGCTTCCTCAACTAAAAGAACCGCCTAAAAATTATGAAAATCTCTTTCGTGTTGTTGATCCAAAAGGAAAAAATTTCATGAAGAACATCCGTCGATTCAATTCGATGTTTTCCTTTACTTCAATGGGTGGAAAAGTTGATTCTTCAATTAACAAAGGCAATGCTCCATATGTTTTTAGACTTAGTGGTCAAAATTATCATTGCATGGGAAGTCTTCTACCTATAGATGGATCGAAACCAAAGTTTTCGCAATTATACATATATGATACTGAAAATGAAGTTTCAAATCGACAACAAGCGTTCATTTATTTCTTTATACGTTTTTTATAAACCATTAATTTTATATATTTCATATAATTATTAACTTGCTAAATTTTACATATAACCGTTATTCTTAACAGTACACAAAAAGAAGGGTGCACATCAACTTCTCATTCTTTTGATATCGAAATTATACAGTTTTTGAAGGACATGTTGGATTCAACGAATGAGTTGGTTAAGTGTTATAGAATGGTCAGAGATTGTTTTGATGAAAATCCTCATATAGATGTAAAGTTACGTCTTATAGGAAGAAGGCAACAAGATGGAAGGACATATAACTTACCTTCTGCTTCTGAAGTTGCTGCTTTAATTGTTGGTGATATTGGTGATGCAATTGATAACAAAGATATCATCGTAACAACTAAATCAGGAAGTCTACAACGTATAAACGAATTACATCCTTCGTACCTTGCTCTTCAGTATCCACTACTATTTCCATAAGGGGATGATGGATATAGAGTTGACATCCCTCACGGAGATTTTGATGATTCAACGAATAGCAAACGTCGTAACTGTACAATGAGAGAATTCTTTTCTTATAGAATTCAAGACAGAGTTAATGTTTTTTCATTAATTCTTAATTCACGAAGGCTTTTTCAACAATTTTTGGTTGATGCTTATACGATGATTGAAACTGAGAGACTATATTACATACGTAATCAGCAAAAAGTTCTTAGATGTGAATCGTATGAAACATTACGAAACGTACAAAGTGATGGTCGTACTGATATTTCCAACATCGGAAAACGTGTTATCTTTCCTTCTTCATTTACGGGTGGTGCACGCTACATGATGCAAAACTATTTAGATGCCATGTCGCTTTGTAAGTGGTTTGGATACCCAGATTTTTTCATAACCGTAACATGCAATCCAAAGTGGCCTGAAATTAAAAGGTTTCTTGCTGACACCACACTTAATCCCGAAGATAGGCCTGATATCCTTTCCAGATTATTCAAAATCAAGTTGAATTCTTTGATTAAAGACTTAAAGAAAAAAGCGTTATTGGGTCAGGTCCAAGCAGGTACCTTATAATACAACAATACTTTTTATCATCATGTTTTTTATTATATTATAATATTATATTTATTTTAATAATTTACAGTTGTTTATACTGTGGAGTTTCAAAAGCGCGGTCTGCCTCATGCACATATATGTTTATTCATGCATTCTGATTACAAACTCCCAACTATTGAACATATTGATCGAGTTATTTCGGCTGAAATTCCAAACAAAGAAAATGATCCAGAATTGTATGCACTTGTCAGTGAGTTTATGATGCATGGTCCATGTGGTTCTGATAATCCTAAATGCCCATGCATGATTGACAAAAAGTGTTCAAAAAATTTCCCAAAGTCATTCTTAGAAAATACCTCAGTCGATTCTGATGGTTATCCTATATATAGGAGACGTAATGATGGATCTTTTGTTGAAAAGTCTGGTGTTAGGTTAGACAACAGAAGTGTCGTTCCATATCATAAAGCCCTTTTGAAAAGATATCAGGCTCACATTAATGTTGAGTGGTGCAATCAAGCGGCTTCCATCAAATATTTGTTTAAATATATTAACAAGGGTCCTGATCGGGCTACTGTTGCAGTTGTTCAAAACAACGAAGATGATAATGATGATGTTTCTGTTGATGAAATACAAAACTACTATGATTGTAGGTATTTGTCTGCATGTGAAGCTTCATGGCGTATATTTGCATTTGATGTTCATTACATATATCCTTCTGTTGTAAGGCTTCCATTCCATCTTCCTGGAAAACAAAATATTGTATATGGAGCAGACGATGATATTGAAGATGTCGTCAATAAACAATCGGTTTCTTCTTCGATGTTCTTATCTTGGATGAGCTGTAATGAACATAATGCTGATGCACGAAAACTTTCTTATGTTGAGTTTCCTACAAAATTTGTATGGAAACAGGAAGATCGTTGTTGGGAGCCAAGAAAACAAGGGTTTTCTATTGGAAGAATTCACACAGTCTCGCCTAATTTGGGTGAAGCATATTTCTTGAGAATTCTTTTAAATAAAGTCAAAGGGCCAAAATCATTTGAAGATATTCGCAAGGTTAATGGACAAGTCTGTCCTACTTTTAGAGATGCATGTTATGCGCTTGGACTTTTAGAAGATGATAGAGAATATATTGATGCCATCGAGGAAGCAAGTCACTCAGGATCTGGTTATTATTTACGGTTTCTATTTGCAACTATGCTAAAGTCTAATAGTTTGTCTAGACCATATTATGTCTGGGAAAATACTTGGCAATACTTATCTGATGGAATTCTCTACAATCAACGAATAAGATTAAAGACTCCAGGTATTATTATTTTTTCCATTATTTACATTACACACGTTATTTATATATTTTTCATATGAATAATTATACAATTATTTTTAAATTAACTTTACTATTGTACAGGTTTATCACTTAATGATGATCAGATTAAAAACTTGACGCTATATGAGATTGAAAAAATTCTACTCCAAAATAGTTCAAGCCTAAGAGATTTTGTTGGGATGCCTTACCCTGATCATGATTTGGTATCTTCTACAAACAATCGTTTAATTACTGAGGAGTTAGATTTTTATATAACGATTCTACAAAAAGAATCTCATCAGCTACTTGAGTCATTAACAATTGAACAACGCTCAATTTTTGATGAAATCATGACAGCTGTTAAACAGAAAAAAGGAAGAGTGTTTTTTGTTTATGGCTATGGAGGTACTGGTAAAACTTTCCTTTGGAAGACTTTATCTGCATCTTTAAGATCTAAAGGTGATATCGTCCTAAATGTTGCTTCAAGTGGTATTGCTTCGTTGTTACTAACAGGAGGTAGAACAGCACACTCATGCTTTATAATTCCTCTAAATCTTACAGAGGATTCTTTTTGTTCTTTTGGGAAAGACAGTGATGTAGCCGAATTGTTAAAAAAAACATCATTGATTATATGGGACGAGGCACCTATGATTCATAAGCATGCATTTGAAGCCTTGGATCGTTCTATGAAAGATGTATTCACTTGTGATCTTCGTACCAACTCAAAGTTGCCGTTTGGAGGAAAAACAATTGTTTTTGGAGGAGATTTTAGACAAATTCTACTTGTTATTCCTAACGGAAGCAGGCAAGAGATTGTTAATGCTTCATTATGTTCCTCTTACATTTGGTCAAATTGCAAAGTGTTAACATTGACAAAAAACATGAGGTTAAGTGTTCTCGCATCCAATATTCAAGAAACGACAACTTTTGCAAAATGGATTTTGGATATAGGAGAAGGAAAGGTTGGTGGTTTAAATGATGGAGAGACAACTATTGATATTCCTGATGATCTTCTCATTGTTGATTCTACTGATCCTATTGGTTCATTAATTGAATTTGTCTATCCTTCTATCGTTGAAAATGCCAAGAATCCGATTTATTTTCAAGAAAGAGCAATCCTTGCACCGAAAAATGAAGTCGTTCAAGAGATTAACGAGCGTTTGTTAAAATTATTTCTAGGAGCACAACAGGAGTATTTAAGTTCAGATAGTCTTTCACATGCAGATTTTGTTCATGATAACATCGATGAAACTTTATACTCCCCTGATGTTCTAAATGGTCTTAGACCTTCAGGTATGCCAATTCATAAGTTGGTATTAAAAGTCGGTGTTCCAGTTATGTTACTAAGAAATATTGATCAAAAATCTGGATTGTGCAATGGAACAAGGCTACGGGTTATTGCATTGGGCAAACGTGTTATAGAAGCTGAGATAATATCTGGAAGTAATATCGGAAACCGTACGTTTATTCCAAGAATGTCTTTGACGCCTTCGGATAAAAGGATTCCTTTCATATTTCAAAGACGACAATTCCCGTTGGCTGTATGTTTTGCGATGACAATAAATAAAAGTCAAGGACAATCACTATCGAAGGTGGGGTTGTTTTTGAGACAACCAGTATTTACTCATGGCCAGTTGTATGTTGCATTGTCGAGAGTGAAGAGTAAAGATGGATTAAAAATATTAATTTTAGATAAAGATGGTAAACTTACCAATAAGACATCTAATGTTGTATTCAAAGAAGTCTTTGGAAATTTGTAATTCATAAAAATAAGTCTCGTTATTTCGATGTTTGTTTTTATTATCTTACCTACTTATTCATCATTTTGTTTTTTATATTTAGCAATTTTTATTTAATCAATGTTAAATGTTTATAACATTATTGTCATCATCATTTTATAAATACGTACGTTTTTTTTATTTATTTATACTTCTAAATAGTTAATTTATTGTTTATATATTTTTTGTCTTTATGTTAAATTAATACTACAAAACATGTAATGTTTAACAAAATATATTAATTTTTTTTTAAAAAACCCGTATATTACACGGGTCTCACACCTAGTATATATATATATATATATATATATATATATATATATATATATATATATATATATATATATATATATATATATATATATATATATATATATATATATGTTTTCCAATACTTACTTCATGGCCAATTTGATCTCCACCTCGTCGATTGCTTTCCTTATATTTGATTTTTATTAGATTTACTAGGAAAGAAGAAGAGATAAAAGGCAAGATAAAAGGTATATGGATTATGATCTGCCACTCAAATCCACAATCGCATGCTTCCCTTATAGGCTTTCAACTTAATTTTTTAACTAAATTTAATTTACTTATCTGACGAATTAGGTATAAATTCTAATCCAAAAGGACATATTTATATGTGAATGAGTCGAGATTGTCTTGTCTATAACATATAAAAACACATGTTAAAAGTTTAAAAATGATGTTTGGTATAAAGGATCAACCCATATCAATTACCACCATGTTTCTATCCTAGGACTTTTACTTCTATCGTGACATACAGGTCCTTCTCGACAGTACGAAAACATCTCCCGAATCCACTCCAAGCAAATGAAAATTAAAACATTAATTATTTAATACTATACTAGGTGTAAGACCCATGTGTTATATGAGTTAATTAAAAAAAATTAAATATAAAGTCTAAATATTTAAAATTTTGGATTTATAAGAAAATAAAAAAATAATGAATTATTAAAATTGATTTTTTTATCTTTTAAATTTAAATAAATATACAAAATAAACTAATGAGCTTTAATTTGAGAATTTTGAAATAAAAAATAAGTCTATTAATGAAATTTATATTCATTTATTACTACATTTATTGTAATTATATTACATTAAAGTATTATGCGGAATTTTGTTAAAATAAAAAACTCATAAAATAACATGTGGAAAAAAATTAATTTAAAATAACCACAAAATTACATTTTGCAAATTGAATAAGAATGCGACATGTGGTAAAAAAAACTTTCACTTGTTAAAATAGATATATACCATAATAATATTAAATTGTAATTTTAAACATACTTTAGGGTTCCAAGATTCCAATAAAAAGTTACATCTTACCCACAATAACAATGCATTTTTGTATTTTACCCGTAATAATATTATGTAACCCATAATAGGATTGTACTTCTATTTCCTCTAGGCATAAATAATAACATTGTATCTAAATTTGTTTTTTTGATGTTTGCATGCTCTTTCTTCGTTTTGTATTTTTACATTGATATTTTAAGTCTAGAACTGTATAAGAAGCTATCTTTGTTTAATGATCTGATCTGTCTATATGTGCTAATGGATTCCTTTTTTCATTTTTAGGGTAAGATGTAACTTTTTATTGGAATCATGGATCGAGATCTTAAACCTGAAATCATACTCACTGATGTTTATGGAAACGCATGTAATTTCCATTCCCTCATAAACTCAGTATCATTTATTATCATATAAATAGATTTATGTAAATTTTGATCGGGTTATGCTGAATGATTTTGGTCTATCAAAGTAAATTGATTAATTTGCGTCAAGTCGATATCTTTTCGCTTTGGTTATATGCACATTTGGTATAATGGTGTTTGTTATAACATTTGCTTTGGTCTAAATTGTATTGTAAGAAGAAAATGTAGGATAATATTTGATTTTCTCATAACAAAAATGTAATATTTTTTCATAAATTTTGAAACATTTTTTTCATATATGAGTTTCCTTGCATTTTAGATCATGTAAAATTTGGCCAGGCTTTACGAAACGTTCCACTTAAAAATAATAAATTAATTCCAAACATTCCACTTAAAAAGAATAAAATTTGGAATTGAATGTGGAAAATATGTGCTACTTATCTATTTATTAATAAAAGTCATAATTAATAAAACCTTTTGATACACACAGATTAGGGGTTAGATGCGTCTTGGGTTGTACATCAAATATTTTTTTAATGCTTATGCTTAAGTTACATTTTTAGGGTGAAATTCTCTATTACATTTATAAATTTAAGTGGACTTCAATTTCATAATATATTAATATTACCCATTTTTCACAGGTAATTTTTCACTTTTCATTCATGGATACAACAATATATACTCACAGAAAGAAACCTATGATAACTTTACAAAAATTCCAGTATAACATTTTAAGTCATGGTCAGTTTTTGTTTTAATGAAATTAAAATAATGATTGCTTCCAAACCTATGACTAATATTACTTCTCTAAAGTTTCAATGGTATTTTAGTTTGTATACCGTGTAGTACACGGGTTATAACCTAGTATATATATATATATATATATATATATATATATATATATATATATATATATATATATATATATATATATATATATATATATATATATATATATTCGAACGAGAACAGTTTTTAGATTGAGAACATATGATAACAAATTTGGACCATTAGTTTTAAATGTTGAAATTTTAACCGTTTGATAAATGTGACTTCAATTTCTCTCTCCTCTTTCTCTCTCTACATCTCTCTCTAAATATCTCTTTACTGTTTCTCTCTCTCTACATATCTCTAATATCTTAAAGGTAATGTCAACCACCTTCACTTTCACCGGGCCGCTGCCGGAACCACCCTAACATCACCGATACCACCCTAACATCGCCGAAACCACTAGACGAGTGCATCTTCCCACTCCCTAGACCTGTTTGCTCGTCACCACCCTCCGCTTACCACCATCAGAAACCTTCTCCTCCATCTCTCTTCTTCCTGAATCGCTACCAGATCTCGTTTCACCGACCATAATATCTCGTTTTCCCCAATCTTGTTTCATAGGAACACTAAATCTGGTTTCTAGATCTCCAACCCCTGACAACAACTCACCGAGAGAGACACTTTCATCGCCGATATTCGCTCTTCTTGGTTCCTCGATACACCGACGAACATCTTCATGACATTACATGTTTTTCGGTGTACTTTTATATAAAATTGCTCCGTACAATAGTTTACTTTGCAAGCACCAGAACACAACCATGGATGTAAAGCCCCATTTATTTATTAAATCAATAAATAAAATAATGAGCGAATAGTATCCCTAAAATAAATAATTATATATCAATGGATGGTCTCGAGGGGCTAATTGTCATAAATTTAGAAGTGGAGGGCTGAAGGGTGAGTTCTGGATTAGCTTTGTAAAGATTTTAGAAGATAGGGGCTATATGGTAACTTATGGGGACTTGAATTGTTATGAATCTTGAATGTTGGGGGCTGTTTTGTAAATTGCAACCTTGAATTGGGAAAGATCGCATGGGGAGGGACTAAATGTGTTAAGTAAGCATAAGTTTGAAAGGAACACGGGACTTAAACCCGTCATTCCCTTCCCTCCAGTTTTCTATAAACACGCCTAACCCTAATGCTTCACTAGCCGCCACCATGAGAGACCTTCCAGCTGCCATCGGTCTCCTTGCCGGCGAAGCCAAGGAGGTTGCGAGCCCGAGCCGACCACCACATCTCTGTTGCCGGTGACACCGTGAACGACCAAGAGGACCATCGAGATTGAAGTTTGAGCTGTGAACGACGAAGAGAAGGTTGCGAGCAACCATAATCCCCTGGTAAGATCAACCTCATCTCGTATTTTCGTTTCCCTCGAGATGTTGGACGTGGTACGCGCCACCGTTGCCACCACCTCACGCCGCCGCAGCTGCCGGATCTTGCTACTTTTGTTAAGAAAATTTCTACATCTCGCCGACGCCCTCCTCCGTTGCTGATGTTACTGTTGATCGTTTCATTCTCTCTTCTCAGATCTTCGGTGCTTCACGTAGTCACGACTCACTGCCGCCTCCTGTGCAATTCTCATGTGCTTCGGTCATCATTTATCGCCCCAAAGGACTGCCATGTCCGTGTTTCTCATGAGTTCGAGTCCAAGTAGTGTGCGTTATTTCATGGGTATGTAGTCGGGTGTTCATGTAATTGTTGTATTGTGAGGATTATTGGAGAGATCTTGGTCGGAAAACCCACCGCCACCACCTCAAGGTGGTGGCTGCCACCGTTTTTGCCGCCGCCGGCCACCACAAGGTGGTTGTGTGTATGTGTGCTTATTTGTTTAGTGTGTGTTATTGTGATATTTAGCATTGTAAAATGTAAATTACAACTTGGAATAATAAAAGAAATTGAAAACCACCACCTTAGGGTGGTGGCTGCCGCCACCGGCCGCTGTGTCGGGTGGCGGTGTGCTTGTCTTGTGAGTTGACTCAGTTGGGGATGCTAGAAACCCTAATGGGCCTTGTTAGCCTAATGGGCCCAATGAAGCCAAATAGGCTTAGTGAAAGCCCTAATGAGCCTAATGGACTCTAATTGACCCAATAAAACCCTAATGGGCTCAATGATATTCTAGTGGGCTTGGTAGGCCCAATAAAGCCCTAACTAGCCTAAAAGTCCAACAAATTAATAATGGGCTAGTATTTGTGTTGGAAAAACCCTAATGCCAATAAATCTTAATTTGGGGAATTAAGCGTGACACACGAGAATTATTTAATAACTTGGAATATTAATTAATAATCATTGGCGGGAATTAATCTAAGTAATATTGGACTTAATGGATTATGTCCTTACTGGATTAAGTCCTTAATGGGTTAAGTAGGAAACTTAACCCTAATCATCATTTTATGTGAAACCCTAATTTCACTTGGGTTTATTGTTGGGCCTTTCTGTTGGGTCTTGATGATTTGGGTTATTAAATGGACTATCCAAGATCAAACAAATAGTCTAGAGTAATTTAATGGGCCTAGGGTAAGGCCCATGTAAGGGGCTTGGGCCCAATTTGGAAAATTAGGCCATAGTTTGGGCCTTAATGAGTATATGATGTTGGGCCTTAGAATGAGACCATGTATAGGCCTAGGCCCAATTTGGAAAATTGGGCCATGTGTTGGGCTTTGATTCTTAGTTGACTTTGGGCCTACAGATTGGGCCTTGGGCTTGAATAAGCCAAAGCTTGGGGTAATGTAATTATCCAAAGTAAGTGTTTATGGTTATGTAGTGGGACCCAATCATTAATTGGGTGATGTTTTGATATTGACAGATCGTGAATCTGTCATCCAGCAGCTGGGGTTGAGTCTGCGGGACTTCAGTAGTGTGGGATTGTGTCTACGGGACTTCAGCAGTGTGAGGTGAGTTACCTTCCAGTAGCGGTGGGTCTACGGCCACAATGCCGACCCACCAGTAGGAGTTGTATGTTAGATGATTGTCTTTGTGATATCATCTAGGTTTGCTACTACCTGATATGTTATATGATGGCATGATATGTATATGTGATAGTAGTAGAGCTCGGTTGTTAGGACCGAAGGGTAGGTCAGACACCCCAGATATGTCTGACAGTATGTGATGATATGTTTATATGCTGGCATGATATGTTATATGTGATAGTGATAGTAGGAGGGGAATAGTCCCCAAGTTCGGTCGTTAGGACCGAAGGGTAGATCGGACACCCCAGATATGTCTGATAATATGTTATGTTATGATATATGTGCTAGTAGCAGTAGGGGGTGAAATAGTCCCCGAGGATCAGTTGTTAGGACCGATGGGTAGTCAGCACCCCAGAATGGCTTGACATGGGTAGTCATCACCCCAAAACGGCTTGACACGGGTAGGTCGTCACCCCAGAATGGCCGTACCGGGTAGGTCGGGCACCCCAGAATTGCCCGACAGTATGTATGATATGTGATTGTATGGTATGTGGTATGATGGGAGAACTCACTAAGCTTCGTGCTTACGATTTTCAGTTTTGTTTTCAGGTACTTTGTGTTTAAAGGAAAGGAGCTAGCTTGATCGCAACACATCACACTATGGTTTTCCGCACATGAGATCTTTGGGATTACACTCTGATATTATTCTATGATAACACGTTTGATTATTTCTACTTTGGTTTTGACATGACATGATATTACAAATGTTTTATTACACTGTTGGTTTTATAATGACGTATTTAAAAATGAAATTTTTGGTATGTATTTTTGGGATGTTACAATGGAGGCCAAAACTCTCCAACAATTAGGTTTAGTTTTAGAATTTAATCGGGTTAAATTAGATAATCACTTTTGATTACCTGACAATTAGGGAGCATGATTGGTGAATTGAGCAATGAAGTGGGACTAATACCACAAGGTATTATAGGAATCAGAGGTCAGTCAGTAACTCATGAAGAAGAAACCCAAATTTTGATACTGAAGCATTACTATCATAATCACCATTTACCACACATTAAATGCCTTGACAATACTAAATGTTATACTCCAAACTCTATCTATCTCTATCCTCCGAACTACTCACATTGTTACCCTTTCCGTCATCTTCATCACAGTCGTCTATTTTTTCCGGTTACTTGAATGACAGGTGTAGATAGGATGTTGATTCTGGTTCCTTTGAAAATGATTGTGGCTTTTGGGAGCGATTTGGATTTTAAGCTAAAGTGATGTATCTTCTATCATGTAGCTAGAAGATACATCGATGGAGGTTGCAGGTAATATTAGAAATTATATTATAAATAAAAAAAATAAAGTGTTTGTGTAACATCGCAAATTTCGAGGCCAAAGATTTTCATTTTTAATTAAGCAATTCATAAAACGGTTCACCAAAACATGGTCAATATTACATCAACTTATAAAAACCATAATGTCTTGTCTCAAAACCCTATCATCAGAAGTAGTGAAAATTAGAGTACAATCCCAGAAACTCAATGCGTAAACCATGTGTGTGTGATGTGCTACTACCCCGCCGACTCCTTCCCCTTAGACGAAGATGTACCTGAAACCAAAACTAGATCTGTAAGCACGAAGCTTAGTGAGTTCCCCCATGATACCCATACCAAAATAATACATGACCCTCGGTATCTTTTAACCGGTAACTGTCAAACATAACCGGGAGCTGGAATCCCCCTCGGTATCTTTCAACCGGTAACCGGGAACTACCCTCCCTTCAGTATCTTTCAACCGGTATCTGGGAACTACCCTCCCCTTCGGTATCTTTCAACCGGTAACCAGGGACTATTTCACCCCTCCTACTGCTAACACATAATAAGCACAATAAGCATAACAATCATAACCATATCAAGCACAGTAAGCATAACACATATCAAGTCCCAGATAATTATCACAAAGACAATCATCTAACCAATACTCTTACTTGTGGGCCGACATTATGGCCGTACCCACCCCTACTAGGAGAAGACTCACTTCAAAGTCGTGTAGTGTCTGAACTGTCATCGGCGTGAAAACCGACTCTCCTCGAATCCTCAATCCCTACACGACAACCCCATCCAAGTTATCCACTTGAACTTGCAACCCTAACCAGGGTCAACTCAAATCTGGTCAAAGTCAACATCCAGTTGAGTTGACTCGCCGAGTTGGTCTACCAACTCGTCGAGTCCATACTTCCCTAACCCAAACCAATCCCCGTCTCTACTCGTCGAGTCTAGAAAGAACCCAACAGGTTCTTCTTCAATCATACCATCGGGACCATCTTCATTTGACTCGACGAGTTCGACCTTGAACTCGTCGAGTTCATCCCCCTCATAAGAATGTGTCTAGTCTATGACTCGCCACGTTATATGAACAACTCGTCGAGTCCATCTTCAAAGATTGGGAGATTGCCTTAGACTCGCCGAGTCTTCTCAAACACTCGTCGAGTCCCATGATTCCCAGGTCTATAATCTCGTCCATCTCTGTTGAGTCCTTCTCTAGACTCAACCAGACCCCCAAAACAACAAGAGTTGGAGAACCACTACCCGACTCGTCGAGTCCCAAGAACAACTCGCCGAGTCCACTAAATTCCATGTCCATAAACTCGATTTCTGTTAAGCTCATCTCATCCAAAGGATAGATCTGACCTCCTAGGGGCGATATAGCACGTGAAGCCACAAACTTTACGTCCATGCATGGGTCTTTTAGCCCTAAAGGACTACAAATGATGTCTAAAAGATGCATGGGGCTCTCATGGCCATAAAGTTGTCACCTTTATGCAACGAGACCCCTCCAATGACCCATATCTGAAGTCAATACTCCCTATAACACTTCACAACCCAAAAATGGCTTAGAAAGCCCTAAATATACCCAAAATCCAAGCCCTAAAGATGAATAACACATGGAAGATCAAGGCAGGAGCTTTTTACCTTAAATGAGCTGGAAATGGAACACAATCTTTGGATCTCCAAGCTCCTAATTGAACTCCCAAGCTCCTTTCCTCTTCTCAAGCTTCACAATCCACCAAAATGCACCAAAATGGCCTTATAATACTCAAACAAGGCTAGGGTTTCGATATGATGTCTTTTGGGAGCATAAGGGACGATGGAGGCTGAGATAAGTTGTTTAAATAGGATGCAAACCCTCAAATTTAGGGTTTCACTTAAACACCACCTACTCGCCGAGTGGGTCCCCTGACTCATCGAGTAGGTCAATTAAACTGTCCACGGATCACGACTCTACTCGACAAGTTGGGCCACTAGCTCGTCGAGTCCCAGAGAAAAATACATGAGATTCTTGAATTAAATATGTACCAGGAATCAAGTGTTACAGTTTGCGTACTCACTTTAGTTTATATTAATTATTTAATTTACTTCATATGGAAGTACATATACGGTGGCTCTCTTCCATTCATTTCCAATTAATTTATTGTTTCTTTTACTTGAGTGGCTTGTGGCAGAACATATTAGCATCTATTACAACACCTATATTGTTATTTGTAAATTGAACTACTTAATATATAAATTGAATTAATTAATAAATTTAGTTACGTTGTTATTTGTAAATCAAATTACTATAAAACTTGAATTACTTAATTGTATAACTAATTTTGATTTCAAAATTTGCTTATTTGATTATATAAAATTTGTACGTTTATTATACTATGTATCTGATTAAATACACAAGATCAAATATTAAATCGAAAAAACAAAAATAAATTTTGTCCATATAAATCATATATGATTAAATACATATAATCACATGTGATTAAGTACATGTAAATTGAACTACTTAATATATATAAATTGAATTAATTAATAAATTTAGTTACATTGTTATTTGTAAATCGAATTACTATAAAACTTGAATTACTTAATTGTATAACTAATTTTGATTTCAAAATTTGCTTATTTGATTATATAGAATTTATATGTTTATTATACTATGTATCTGATTAAATACATAAGATCAAATATTAAATCGAAAAAAAATAAATAAATTTTGTCCATATAAATCATATATGATTAAATGCATATAATCACATGTGATTAAGTACATGAAAACACTTATTGAATCGAGAATGCGAAAATGAAGATTTGTATGTATTTAATCATATATGATTTATATAGACAATTTTTTTTTCACGTCATTGATTTAATAGTTGTTCTTGTGTAAATAATCAAATGTGATTATATGCATATAATCACATATGATGCATGTGCAAAATATTTGTTTTTTTGCGTTTTTGATTCGATAGTTGTTCTCGTGTATATAATCACATGTGACTATATGTATGATATCTCTAATCATATATGATTTATATAGACAATATTCATTTTCACCTTTTATATTCAACATTTTTATCATGTATTTAATCACATGTGATTATATATATCAAATCACATATGTTTATATGTATTTAAGCAGATGTGGTTATATGTCTTTAGTCACATATGATTTATGCGCACAAGATTATATGTAGTTATGTAATTAAATGCACTTAATCACATATGATTATACGTATCTAAACACATATGATTTATATGAAAAAAATCTTGTCAATATAAATCATATGTGATTAGATACATTGAAACACATGTGATTATATACATGAGAACAACAATTAAATCATGAACATGAAAACAAATATTTTTCACATAAAGCATATGTCATTAAATATATATAGTCACATGTGATTAAATACACAAGACCAACTATTAAATCGAAAATGTGAAAAATAAATATTGCCCACATAAATCATATGTGATTGAATACATATAATCACCTGTGATTTTATGTATCTAATCACACATGATTTAAGTTGGAAAAAAGGATATTGTCTATACAAATCATATGTGATTACATACATATAATCATATGTGATTATATGTATTTAATCACATATGATTTATGTAGGCAATATTCATTTTCACGTTTTCGATTTAATAATTGGTCTTTTGTATTTAATCACATGTGACTATATATATTTAATCACATATGATTTATGCGGAAAATAATTTTTTTCATGTTCTTGATTTAATTGTTGTTCTCGTGTATATAATCACATTGATTCTATGTATCTAATCACATATGATTTATATAGACAAGATTTGTTTTTTTTCATATAAATCATATGTGTCTAAATATATTTAATCATTCGGTTGCAAATAGTAGGTGGTGGTGGTATGGTAGAGATGAGTAGGGGAGGGTGGTGGTGATGGGGATCATGGGTGATAGTTGGTTTATGGTGGTTGTAGGTGGTGGGGGTAACATGTATGGGTGGATTGGTGGTGGTGTTGATGGGTGGGTGATGTAGGGTGGTGGTTGTATGTGATAATATTGGTGGTGGGTGGTGGGTGGTGATGATGTTAGTGGGTGGGTGGGTGGTGGTGGTGAGGAGTGGTAGTGAAAATGGGTGGTGGGTAGTGGTGATGGGTGGGTGGTGGCGGGTGGTAGAGGCGAGTGATGGTGATGAGTGGTGGTGATGAAGGTGGTGTGGTGATGGGTGGTGGTGGTGGGTAGTGGGGGTAGGTGGTGGGGGTTGATGGTTGTGGGTGGGGTGGTGGTGATAGGTGATGGTGATTGGTGGTGGTCGTGGGTAGGCAGTGGTAGTGGTTGGTGGTGTTCATAATGGTGGGTAGTGGGTGGGTAGTAGTGATGAGTGGTGGAGGTGGGTGAGTGGTGGTTGTGGTGGGTGGTGGTAATGGTGATGGTGGTAGGTGGTGGTTGGTGATAACGGGTGGTGGTTTTTGTATGTAGTGGAGGCGAGATGGTGGTGATGGGTGGTGGTGGTGGGTCGGTGGTGGCGAGTGGTAGTAATAATAGTGGGTGGTGGTTTTGGTGGATGGCGGGTGGGGGTGGTGGAGGTAGATGGTAGCGATGGGTTGTGGTGGTAGGTGGTGGTGGTATGTAGTGATGGGTGGCGGTGGTTAGTGGTGGCGGGTGGTAGTGATGGTGGTGGGTGGTGGTTTTGGTGGGCAGTAGGTAGGGGTGGTGGGTAGTGGGTGGTGGTTGGTGGCAGTGATAGATGATGGGTGTAGGTGTGGGTGGGGGCGGCAGGTGGTTGTGATGGGTGGTGTAGGTCGGAGACGGTGGCGAGTGGTGGTTGGGTGGTGGCGGTGGTTGTAGGTGTTGATTTTGGTGGATAGTGGATGCAGGTGGTGGTGACGGAAAGTAGTGATGGGTGGTGGTCGTGGTCATGGGTGGTTGTTGGTCGTGGCGAGTGGTAGTGATGGGTGATAGAGGTGGGTGGGGGTGATGGTGACGGGTGGTATTGATAGGTGGTCATGGTGGGTGGTAGTGTTGGTTGGTGGTGGTAGGTGGTGGTTTTGGTGGGTGGTGAGTAGGGGTGGTGGTGGTGGTGGAGGTTGGTGGTGGTAGGTGGTAGTGGTGGATGGTGGTTAGTAGTGGTGATGGGTGGTGGAGGTGGGTGGTAGGTAGTTGTGGTGGGTAGTGTTGGTAAGTGAGTTTTTAATTGTTTGTAACCATTTTTTGATTTATATGAATATGATTTTATATTTTAATTAAAAAAAATTGTGTAGTCCAAATTTGTTCTCAATTGTTATCGCAATAAGAAATGTTCTCGATTGAACGCCCCCCCCTCTCTCTCTCTCTCTATATATATATATATATATATATATATATATATATATATATATATATATATATATATGTTGTAAAAATCGTTCGACGGTTGCTCGACGGTCGACTTGTGTTAATGGATTAATCGGTCTTGGCGGGGTTTAATCGTGGATTAATAGGGGACCATAGATTATTAATAAAATATTAAAATTAATCAGATATTAATATATCTTAAAAAATCAAGTACTTCGAAATTGGAAAATAAGAAATTTTGTAATTTGAAAATTTGAAAATACGAAAATATGAATATTTTGGTATAATATTTGAAATTTTGAAAATTTGAAAATTTTGGAGTAAAAGAAAAGTTGATTTTTTTTAATTTTTTTTTGACTTTTGTTGACCGATTAATATGCCAAGATCGATTAATCTTGCCAAACCCGATTCATCATAAATTTCTGATTAATACCCTAATCCTCGACGGTTGGAGAACGCCAAACGATTAGTCTACGATTAATCGCCGATTAATTGTCAAAGTTGTGTGGTACAATGTATTCAAGGCAATGATATTCCTTTTTACATAATCTTCTAGTTTCTTTAAAAAACATGCATTTTCATGTAACTATAAGTAGGGATGAGCAACATGTCGGATTCGGACCGGACTAGCCCGAAAATCGAAAACTCGAAGACCGAAAATCATGAATTACCTTACCTGAAAACCATACCATTTTTGGGTGTATCGGGTTCGGGTTCGGTCCTGTCTGGGTTCGGTTCCTAAATCGGGTTTTGAACTTTGGACCGAATTAGACTTTAGTAGTGTTGTTTATGGTTTCGATCTGGTTCTGTTCCGGGCACCAAACTGAGTTTCGTATCTTTGTTGTTTACAGTTTAGAGTTTTGTTTGTCATGTAGTCTCTAGCATACCATTTCAAATTATAATATTACTACGTAACATCCATTATTTGTATCTTTGTTTTTTTTGCATAATTCAACTAAAAAAATATATAAGAAAAGATGAATGCAAATGTAATAGGTAATATTATATCAATTTATTTTATTTTTTAACTCGATGTCTCGTAAAATTATAAGTTACTCGTTGTACTATAATGAAATAAATGTTATAAATTTTATGTTGTGTTCTTCAAAACAAATACAATATATTTTGGTAAAAAAAAAATAATGTATTATTATAATCAATTAATCATATATTTTTTATTACATATTTCACTAACTTCATGCTCACCTGAAAAATTCTTATTTGAGTTTTATAATCATTAGAAGACGATAACAAGTGTCATGGATCCTTAAGATTAGACTAGTTGAATGTGTGCGCGTTGTGCAGAAACATCTATATAGCCGAAATTTTTATAAATATATGTTTTTTTAAATATAACAATAATGTTGTTTTTAAATTTGATATAATAACTTGTATACAAAGTTGATATAATATATTGATTATTTTGAATTATCTGATAATATATATACATCTATTAAAACTGTATAATCTCAATCTTTTGAATGACCTCTACCCGCGCGTTACTCATGAATAAAATTAAATATAATATACGGTTTAACATTATTTATAGTTGTTGTTATTGTTAATTATTTTTTTTAAATTTATTTGTTTAATGTTTTAATTTCTATCATTGTAATTATTTAAAACATTAAACAATTTTTTTGATTTTAAAGGTAACGATATAATCATTTATGTAGCATTATTTTTAACTATTGTTATTGGAAGTTATTTTAAGCTACTTATTTGAAAACTTTTAACGCTTATAAAAATATCTTTAAGAAATATTTTAGTTAAATGGATATTACAATTTAGTTTTTGCATTTAGCACTATAATTTATCACTTTTAACTATTCAAGAAATATTCTTTGGGTTTTTTAAATGGAACTAAAATTTATATTCAAGCTGATCCTATAATGTTATCTTTAAATTAAAATTTTAAGTATTTTATCCAAACTGTTCAAAAGTTGTAGCTTTAAAGTTTAAACTGATAATAGTTTACATATAACAACATATTGAATCTAATAAATTAAGTATAATATATTAAAAGTTAAAGACATAACTTTTGTTGGAATAGTGTCTAAGGCTGCAACTATATTAGGCAAGTATTTGACCCGGTTGTGCATGGTCCTTTTGGGTTGCCTTCACCATATCAACTTGACAGGATGATTTATAATGAGAGAAGAAATATTATTAATATATTATGAGAATAATATAAGGAATAATAATATTGTTATTTGATTAATATAAGTCATAAATTAATTAGGAATTAATTTGGTAACTTAAAGAAATTAATTAAATAAAAGGGCATAAACTGTCAATTGTATGATAGTTGTACTTTGGGCTATAATCTCTTAAGGATAAGGGGTGGACGAATTTAGGGTTTAGAAGAGCCTAGAATTCGTCCAAGGGCTTATCATAAAGGGATTGGATTGCTTAGGGCTTAAGTTATCCAATTAGGGTTTAAGGGTGAAACCCTAGGAGCCTCACTAGTATAAATAGACCCTAAGGGTTAAGGAAAATCGACACTCTTGTCTCTAAAGAAAGCCTGGCCGATTTCTTTCTCCTCTCTCCTCTCTCTATAATCATCCTCTTGCTAGTTGGTGTTTTTAAGCCATTAGAAGAGTGACACTTGTGACTCTAAAGCTCCAAGGACAAGAAGATTCAAGCAAGTGATTCAAGGTAATCTTCTAAATCTGATTTCTTATATTATTATACTAGAATTATCATTAGAAGTCTTGGATTCAATGCATGTTCAATTAGAGAAACCTAGATCCAAGCATTAGGGTTTGTATGTTCACATAGGAATGTTTATATGGCTAAAACCCATCAGTGGTATCACAGCCTTGATTGGTTTCTATTGAATTGATGCATTGGTTTCTTGTTTGTTGCTTGAAAATTCGAATTTTGTCATTCTGCCTGATGAACTCAGCGAGTTCCATAGTGGACTCGGCGAGTCCATTGTGGTACTCGGCGAGTTCGAGCGTCAGAAATAGCTAATTTCGGGATTTCTTGCTGTTTATCTTTTGGGAGCTTACCTTAATCTTAATAGGTAAATATAAATCCGATTTTAATATATATTTGAGTATATTCTTGACCTAATTAAAGATATTTATCAATTAATTGAATATTAATTTCCTTATGTGATAATTGATTAATTATTTTAATTAAATTGGTAAATTGTTTTGCAAGAAATAATTAAATAAATCAAATATGGATAATTATGTGATTAAATGTTAATTTGGATTATTTGTTATTTGATCCCCTATGTTTTAAAAAGTTTAAAACTTGCCCTCAAGTTTTGAAATTTATGTTTTGTGATTAAAAGTTTAATTTAGACAATTTAAATTTCAAACCCTAGAATTTTACAAGTTTAAAATTCAACCCTATACTAATATAATATTACAAGATTAATATATATATATATATATATATATATATATATATATATATATATATATATATATATGTATGTATAATTAAAATGCTAGTCTTACTGTTAGTAGACCTCATTCACGAAGCCGGTCTATAAGGTGGGTATAAGGTTGCGACCTATAAAATGACGCTTAATGGGTGTACACTCACACCCACCGCTTGCTTGATCGGTGGAGGGTCGTTAGCCGAACGGGTAGGATAGGGCAACCTCATCTCCTCATTAAAAGTATAATATGAAATACAAAGTAACTACATGTTTTTCAAAAATTCCCAATCCTTGTTACTTTAGGAAAAGTGAATTGATGCAATCCCATGAAATTACACTTTGCACCCTTGCTAAGAAGTTAGTGGAGCGTGTGTGGCTTACCGGCACACTAATTGGTTCTAAGCATATGTGGCAAAGGGTGATTCATTGTTTATCATAGTTCGATGGAGCGTGTGTGGTTTACCGGCACATCGAATAGGTGATTGTTACAATGAAGGCACCATGTGAATTTGCATGGTAATTCACACCCACTTTGTGATCCTCGGTATCCCAGTCACAAACGAGAAGGGCATATCGAGATTTAAACATGCCATTAACAAGTTCAATGAATCTCATCCAAACCTAGGAATTATCAATACATTTAGAACTTAAGGTTATGTTTTTATGGTGGAGAATTAGTGAATCGTCATTCACTTACCTTCAAATTGTTTGCATGTTAGATCACAACATCCCTTTTCTAATATGTAAATATTGTTGTTGGATCCTAGCCCTAATTTTTTCTTATTGGGTGATAATTAGGGATTCAAATTCTAGTCTATCTTTGTCCTTTCTATTTGTAGATGTCGAACGCGAACAACGCTGCTGCTAGCTCGTTCACATTGATGAGCCTTTGCCAAAATGTGACTTTCGATGGGACGAACTTTAGCAAATGGATAAGATACATTCGCACAATTGCTCGCTACGAGGACAAGGAGTATGTCCTCGATGAGAAGCTCGAGAAGATCAACCCAGAAATCGCTACTCCGGCTGAAATGACTGCTTTTGAGACTCATGAACGTGATGCGACAAAGGTTCATTGAATCATGATAGCCACAATGAACGCCGAATTCCAAAAGTTCTACGAGGACATGTATCCGTACGAAATGCACCAAGACTTGTTGGAGAGATACCATCAAAACGCGAGACAGGAACGTTACGAGATCTTCACTAACATGATCTCCGCTAAAATGGGTCATGGAGAATCTCTAACCGTGCACCTGCAAAAGATGCAAAGGTATGTCGATCGTCTTCGCAAGTTGAATGTTGACTTTGGGGAAGACTTGGCTATCGACATGGTGCTTCACTCCTTGCCTTCGTGTTGCAATCAATTTAGGATGATCTACCACATGAAAAAGGAGGAGGTCACCATAAGTAAGCTCCAAGGTCTCCTTAGGGTTGTTGAGAGCAACCTCAAGGACAAGTCTGTTGCACCAACTCCCAATCCACCAGCTGCTCCTGTTTTGGCAATTGGGCAAGGTAGGGGTAAGAAGAGGAAGGCTCCATCTAAGAGCTACCGCAAGGGAAAGTACCGAGATGGTTCCTCTTCTAGTGGGACCAAAGTTGATCCCGCTAAACCTAACCTTAACCCAAAGGAGGCAGAGTGCCACCATTGCCCTAAAATAGGGCATTGGAAGAGAAGCTGCGCAGACTACCTGCAAGCCATCAGGGAAGGAAAGATCAAGCCGTCTTTCGTAGGTATATACACAATTAAATCTAACGATTCATCTCATGCTATTTCTTGGGCCCTCGATACCGGGTGTGGTTACCACATTTGTTCTGAATTGCAGGGACTAAGAAGAAATAGGGATGTGGAGCATGGAAGAATAAATCTAATCATGGGGAGCAGAAGATCGTCGCCTGTGACCAAGATTGGAGTGTATTCTTTAGTGCTTAGGAATGGTTTATGTTTAGATTTGAATAATTGTTGCTATTCGCCAGAAATGGCAAGAAACATCATTTCATTTCATGGTTTGCTTAGACAAGGATTTAGATTTTCTTTTAATAATGAGAATGGTTCTATTTATGCTTATCTAAATGGTGTCTTATATTTTGAAGCAATACCATGTAATGGAATTTATGAAACTATTATGATTGTAGATAACCTAGGAAATGATGTTTTATGCATGGATTCTTCCAATAGTATGGATAAAGCATCCTCGTGGCATTGTCGTCTTGGACATGTCAACAAGAATCGCATAGCCCAACTCCAAAAGGATGGAGTGTTGGAGTCATTCGACCTTATGGAAGATGACACATACGAGTCTTGTTTACTTGGAAAGATGACCAAGTCACCCTTCACTAGCACATGTGAAAAGGGTGAGGGTCTATTGGACCTCATACATACCGATGTATGTGGACCGTTTAGATCAACCACAAAGGATGGGAACCGCTTCTATGTGACTTTTACCGATGACTATAGTAAATATGGGTATATCTACTTAATCAAGCAAAAGTCAGAAACGTTTGAAAAGTTCAAAGAGTTCAAGAATGAAGTGGAGAATCAATTGGGCAGGAAAATCAAGATGCTTCGATCGAATCGAGGAGGATAGTACCTAAGTCTTGAATTCCAAGATTATCTCAAGGAGTGTGGAATAGTTTCACAATTGATGCCACCTAGGACACCACAGTTGAATGGTGTGGCAAAAAGGCGTAATCGAACCTTGTTAGACATGGTCCGCTCTATGATGAGTCGTGCTTCACTACCTATCTCATTCTAGGGGTATGCCTTAGAGACTGCCGCCCATATCCTTAACCGAGTCCCTACTAAGAAGGTTGCCAAAACACCTCACGAGATGTGGACAGGGGAAGCTCCCTCGTTAGCACATATCAAGGTTTGGGGTTGCGAGGCTTTCGTAAGACGAGATACTCACGACAAGCTTGAACCTCGTAGTGAGCGATGTATTTTCATCGGCTACCCGCGGAAATCCTTTGGATATCTCTTCTATAGACCGAAGGACAATGTTGTCTTTGTTGCGAGGAGAGGAGTTTTCCGAGAGCGAGAACTCATAAGCCAAGGAGACAGTGGGAGGCAAATCGAGCTTGAAGAGATTCAAGAGTCAATTGATGAAGGAACCTCTACCGCTGGCGCTCAACCCGAGGAGGAAACTCCGGTTGAATCGATTGACGAGTCATTACCTCTTAGACGTTCTGAAAGAGTTAGAGTTCAACCCTAGTTTTATGGTTTTCATATTACTACCGAAGGGGACACGTATATTAGTGATGGTACACTAATAAATCTAGATGAATCTAATAGCTATAAGGAAGCCATGGCAGGCCCGGAGTCTGCAAAATGGAATGAGGCAATAGACAGCGAGATCCAATCCATGTATGATAACCAAGTTTGGAATTTGGTTGATAATGTGCCCGGACGTAAGACCGTTGGGTGCAAATGGATCTTCAAGAAGAAGACCGACGTGGATGGAAACGTACACACATATAAGGCGCGATTGGTTGCAAAGGGCTTTACTCAAACTCCCGGAGTTGACTATGATGAGACCTTCTCACCAGTTGCGAAGATAAAATCTATTAGAGTGATGCTAGCAATTGCCGCATTTCATGATTATGAGATTTGGCAAATTGTGACAACCGTCAATTTTCGGTCAAGTCAAAGTCAACTAAAGTCAACAAGTCAAACCGGTCAACCCAATTTGCCATGAGTATTAGAGTTTACGTTATGTAATTTCTAAACAACTCTCTACTCTATTGAGAAATCATAAATTGAAAAGTGCGTACATCTAGATCTCCTTAACCTAAAACTGTGGTATGTGGCGAGCCAAACCGATAAAACAATGTTGCATACTCATCGGGAGTATGCAAGATCCTTAAACAAGGCTTAACGGGGCTTACGGACCCTGCATTGCAAAGCCGAACACTCAAAAAGGTCACCAATGAAACCTCCCTCAATCGTTTTCACTTTATATCTCTCTCTATGAGAAATCTCTCCCAAATCTCTTTAAGTATGTGAAATCTCTCCCAAATATCTCTCTGTATGTGAAATCTCTCCAAGTATGTCAAATCTCTCCCAAATCTCTCTAAGTATGTGAAATCTCTCCCAAATATCTCTCTGTATGTGAAATCTCTCCAAGTATGTCAAATCTCTCCCAAATCTCTCTAAGTATGTGAAATCTCTCCCAAATATCTCTTTGTATGTGAAATCTCTCCAAGAATGTCAAATCTCTCCCAAATCTCTCTAAGTATGTGAAATCTCTCCCAAATATCTCTCTGTATGTGAAATCTCTCCAAGTATGTCAAATCTCTCCCAAATCTCTCTAAGTATGTGAAATCTCTCCCAAATCTCTCTAAGTATGTGAAATCTCTCCCAAATATCTCTCTGTATGTGAAATCTCTCCAAGTATGTCAAATCTCTCCCAAATCTCTCTAAGTATGTGAAATCTCTCCCAAATATCTCTTTGTATGTGAAATCTCTCCAAGAATGTCAAATCTCTCCCAAATCTCTCTAAGTATGTGAAATCTCTCCCAAATATCTCTCTGTATGTGAAATCTCTCCAAGTATGTCAAATCTCTCCCAAATCTCTCTAAGTATGTGAAATCTCTCCCAAATATCTCTTTGTATGTGAAATCTCTCCAAGAATGTCAAATCTCTCCCAAATCTCTTTGAGTATGTGGAATCTCTCTCAAATCTCTCTCGAAATCTCTCCCAACTTTCTATAATCACTCGGGGCATCCCGAGCCTCGAATTTGGCGAAAACAGCCCAAAAACGGAAGTCTACGCGAAAAACGGACCTTAGGAACCGAAACCCCTCTTAGGAACCGAACCCTCCTGATGAAGAAGGCTGCTGAACCGAACCGAAGGTACTGTTCACTAACCGAACCCGAAGGTACTGTTCACTATTGTTCACTACAGTTCATTCGGTTCTAACATTCTTGCCTTCCATCTCCGAACCGAAGCTTCCCTTCTGACCTTCGCTTCTGACTTCGGACCGAACCTTCGGACGGACCCTCGCCCTTGCTTCTCGCTTCTGGCTCGCGCCTTTCGTTTCCGACTCAGCATCAGCATGGACCGAGCCTCGGCCTAGGGACCGAACCTCGGCCTAGGACCGAGAGGTCTCGCTGGGAACTCATTTTCTCCCGGTTTTCGCATAGTTTTACGTTTAAGGCCCGTTTTTAATTATTTTAACGCGGGGTTTTCACCCAAAATCATATTTTAACATAATAAACCCTAAATATTCAAAATTTAATCATATTTTCATAAAAATCTTTATTTAAATAATAAAAGCAAGTGGGTAAAGTACAAAGAGGTGGAGTGTTGACTTTGCTTTACTTTATGACACAAGCAACCACTCCCACACCCACTCTATGACCAGCCACACCTCCCCACCTTACCTAGGTCACATCAATGTCCTTTCCACTCAATCATCACTCCTTCCCACGTTTTTGAGAGCTGAATATTCATCCTCTCTCCTCATTTCTCTCATTTTCTCTCTTTTCACCAAAAGGAGCAAACACTTTTCTCTCTCTCATTTTCCCTCTCTAGAACTCGAGATTTGAGGGCTGATCTTGGGATTTTCCTCCACATTTGGTAAGAATAATCCATTCTCTTTATGATTATCTCAATTATTTCCACTCGAATCATTGATATCTTACACAAACTCTCTCATAATTGTGTTAGATCTTCGAATCTTCAAGTGATTCTTCAAGTGTTCTTGGGTTGAACACTTCTCTTCTTCAACACTTACCTACTGAAAACACTTAAGGTGAGTTCATACCCCCATATTTTCATGTTTTCTCAAGTTTTTAGGGGGGGGGGGGGGGAGGGGGGGGGGGGGGAATACAAGTTAAAACACTAAGAACATAACTACACTTTTCTAACAGCCTTCATCAGAAAAGTTCAACTCCATTCACGGACTGTTTTGGACATCTTAAACATTTTTGTTTTCAAAACTGTTTTAGGTGCATGTAGTTCCACTTCTTAGCTTTAAAATGACTACTTGCACATCTCCATACGATTTTTTCTACAATTTATGGTGATTTTTACAAAACTGCCTATCATTTCAAACATCAATCTAGACCAGTCTGTGATTATGGATTTTTTCACACAAGTAAGAAGTCATTAAAAATTATAATAAAAATTATGTACAAACTAGACTCATTTTCCAAACTATCAGAAGTTACAGAACTTGATTTGGACATTTTATGATTTTTCTACAATTTTTCCAATAACAGTTACAGAAAATGTTATTAACAGAAAAACACTAAAAATTTCATTTCACCTTGTAACATGTTGAGCAAGGTATACATCATTATGTGAGTGTTGTTGCAATATATGACAATTTTGTGTTCTTATATAGACATACTTCAGAAAACAAATGGATTTATATCTCCACAAGTATGGTAAATATATAAATGATATTACAAGGCTATATCCATTAAAATATAAACATTGGTAAATTATGACAAGTAAGGCTTATGCTCTCTACCCACACAAATAACTAATAAACTATAATAGGTATAGTTTAGGGTTATTTTACATAACAAACACATTATTAAAGGTTTTACACATACAAAAGAGTTATTACCACTATGGATAATTATGATAAACTATAATAAGTATAGTTAAGCCATTATACCCCCACAAACGAACACGCTAGTTATAATCGGTATAGTTATGGTAAATATATATTACAAACAAAGTGATAAACTATAATAGGTATAGTTTATGTTTCATCTACCCTATGAACTTAATTACAAGAAAGGAATTCACCACCACTTTTGATAAGCTATAATATGCATAGTTCAGGTTCACTAATCACTAATACTCTCCGATGAACTATGATATGTATAGGTTATATTCACCATCACCACCACTTTTGATAAGCTATAATATGCATAGTTCAGGTTCACTAATCACTAATACTCTCCGATGAACTATGATATGTATAGGTTATATTCACCATCACCACCACTTTTGGTAAACTATAGTATGCATAGGTTATGATCACAGTCACTATTACTATTTCGTGCACTACACCAGGATTGGTTCCGGTTTTTGGATTAAAGTCCACATTAAATTTTCGCATTGTTAGACTTCAACTATAATCGTTGAGCGTATATGCTTGAGTCATACAAGAATTTAGTCTGGATTGGCTTAGAATTGGTGGTGCCCGCCTCATCTCCTGTTCCTCGTTGGGTTGTGGACCTAGGGCAGACCCACTATATTCAACGTTTTATCTAACTTAAATCTTTTATAACTTATATACGCTGGACGATCATAGGGGAAATCTACGGGTCAATCTAGGGTTCATCAACACATTATATAGGAATATTCTGTTTACACTTAACTAAGAAAATATTGGATTTTTTGGAGATCAAACTCTATCGATTTTAAAAGGAAAACGGTTTCTACTCCAAACAAAACTCTTATGAACTCACCAACTTAATTGTTGACACTCTTTCAAAACTACTTGTATTCTCAGGGAATCAGTGAAACAGGAAAACTTCAGCGCTTTGAGGATGGGACGTTAAACCGTCAGCAATTTATTTTTGTCATCATAATGTAATTGATTTTGAAACATGTAAACATATACTTGGTGTAACTTTTTCAATTATATTTATGATGGTTGTATTTACTTTGTGCACTATTATACATGTTGTTGTGATACTGTACATGAAGTCCTCCACCCCTGGACGTTTCCGCCATCCTTGGTTTGGGGGTGTGACACAAATGGATGTTAAGACCGCTTTCCTTAAAGGGAAGTTGGCTGAGGATGTTTACATGGCTCAGCCAGAGGGTTTTGTTGATCCGAAGCATCCAAATAGAGTGTGTAAGCTTGAGAAGTCCATTTATGGACTTAAGCAAGCATCTCGTAGATGAGAAAGTCAAAGAGTTTGGATTTGTACGAAGCGAAGATGAATCATGTGTATATGTCAAATCCAGTGGGAGTATAGTAAGCTTCCTCGTTTTGTATGTCGACGACATACTACTCATAGGAAACGACGTACCGAATCTACAGGAGGTTAAGTCCTGGCTCGGGAAGTGCTTCGCTATGAAGGACCTCAGAGAGGCTTCCTATATTCTGGGAATAAGGATAGTGAGAGAACGAAGTAAGAGACTAATAGGACTTAGTCAGAACACTTACTTAGATAAAGTACCGAAACGTTTTAGTATGCAAAACTCAAAGAAGGGAGAATTACCGATACAAAGTAATTCCAAGTTGAGTAAGACTCAAAGTCCGAGTACCGAAGCTGAAATAGCAGAAATGAGCCGAGTTCCATACGCTTCCGCAGTTGGCTCAATCATGTACGCTATGACTTGTACTCGCTCTGATGTAGCCTTTGCTTTGAGCATGGTTAGTAGATATCAAGGGAACCCTGGCAGAGCCCATTGGATTGCGGTCAAGAATATCCTTAAGTACCTTCGGAGGACGAAGGAATGGTTTTTAGTCCTCGGAGGGAGTGATGACTTGAAGGTGCGAGGGTATAGTGACGCCAGTTTTCAGACCGATAGGGACAACTACCGTTCGCAGTCGGGCTGGGTCTTTACCCTGAATGGAGGAGCAGTGACTTGGAAAAGTTCCAAGCAGGAAACCGTAGCTGATTCAACGTGCGAATCAGAGTACATTGCAGCGAGCGAAGCGTCGAAGGAGGCAATATGTTTGAAGAACTTCATCGATGATCTTGGAGTTGTACCTGCCATAAAGGAGGCCATGGAAATTTTCTGTGATAATGAAGGAGTTATTGCCTTGACCAAGGAAACGAGGGATCATGGTAGATCTAGACATATCGATAGAAAATATCATTTTATTAGACATCGTGTAGAAGAAGGACAACTCGTGGTTAAGAGGATATCATCAGAAGATAACCCAACAGATCCGCTTACGAAGGGACTGAGCAGGGTTAAGCAGTTGCAGCATGCTAGGAGTATTGGGCTGAAGGATGATATTAGTATAGATTAGATAGTATTAGAAACGTGTAATAGATAAATGTAATTGACATTTGATGATTAAATAAAGGAGTATTATTTATGAGTAATGTTATTGTCTTATGTTAATTGTTTAACTATTGTTTCACTTTGCATGTTTTGACTTCCGGAATAATTGAGTTTATTAAGAATAATCGAATTATTCAAATTATCCACAATCGTTCATATGTTGGAAGTAGGTATGAATGAAGATTGTCATGAATTGGTGTGTAGATTGTCTAAATGGTATTAGACATAGCAAAAGTTTGCTGCAACGTTCATGAGTGCTTATGAACTAGTTTTTGAGCATTGGAACAAACCCGCGCTTGCTGGAATCACCTTATGGAATATGATAAAAAGGGTGATCGCAAGACGATAATATCATATGGTCTTAAAACCTAGATATATGGTTTGTTATTTGTTAATTGGTTGTACATTGATAATGCGAAACCGCATCAGTAACTTGATGTTATAAAACACAATGTTGTGTATAGTTGATTAATGAATAAGTAAATGCATATAAGTCGAAGTTTATCTGTTACTTTTATCCTAAGAGGGTAAAAGCGATATCTCAGCCGCTCGATGATTTGATTTGACTTATGTGTCGGGCCCGGTCAGAACTGAATTGATGTGTTCGATTAAGTTCTATGTCAAATAAATCTAAGATCGAGAAACCAATTGCTAGAAAAATTGGTTCCATAGAATTGTCAGCATGATATCTAAATAGAGGACTGTACGATCCCTTATCTAAAGGACAGGACTGATAAGATCAGAGTTTGAAAGCGTCTTTGAGAGCTACGATTGCTAATCGGATTATACTTGTATATAGTTACTAGACTTATCCAAGTGGGAGACTATTGGAATAGTGTCTAAGGCTGCAACTATATTAGACAAGTATTTGACCCGGTTGTGCATGGTCCTTTTGGGTTGCCTTCACCCTAGCAACTTGACAAGATGATTTATAACGAGAGAAGAAATATTATTAATATATTATGTGAATAATATAAGGAATAATAATATTGTTATTTGATTAATATAAGTCATAAATTAATTAGGAATTAATTTGGTGCCTTAAAGAGATTAATTAAATAAAAGGGCATAAACTGTCAATTGTATGATAGTTGTACTTTGGGCTATAATCTCTTAAGGATAAGGGGTGGACGAATTTAGGGTTTAGAAGAGCCTAGAATTCGTCCAAGGGCTTATCATAAAGGGATTGGATTGCTTAGGGCTTAAGTTATCCAATTAGGGTTTAAGGGTGAAACCCTAGGAGTCTCACTAGTATAAATAGACCCTAAGGGTTAAGGAAAATCGGCAGTCTTGTCTCTAAAGAAACCCTGGCCGATTTCTTTCTCCTCTATCCTCTCTCTATAATCATCCTCTTGCTAGTTGGTGTTTGTAAGCCATTAGAGGAGTGACACTTGTGACTCTAAAGCTCCAAGGACAAGAAGATTCAAGCAAGTGATTCAAGGTAATCTTCTAAATCTGATTTCTTATGTTGTTATACTAGAATTATCATTAGAAGTCTTGGATTCAATGCATGTTCAATTAGAGAAACCTAGATCCAAGCATTAGGGTTTGTATGTGCACATAGGAATGTTCAAAAGTTGTAGCTTTAAAATGATAACAGTTTACATACAACAACATATTAGACCAAATAAATTAAGTATAATATGTTAAAAGTTAAAAACATAACTTTATAAGTAGAAGAAAATATATTCTTTTAATATTGAAATTTAGTTTATATATAATTACATTTTAGGTTTTATATTTATTTAACCTTATTAACCAATTTATAATCATTATTAGAAAGAAATTGAAAAGTCATGAGAGTTTCAAATGAATGTTGTGAAAGGAAAAATGAATGGGAGTTTCAAATGAATGCGGTGAAAGGAAAAATGCTTCATTTATAAGTATATAATGATAATGATAATGATAATGATTAGTACAAAATATTTGTAGGTGATATCTATAAAAGGAATTAAGGTGAAAATGTTTTCCGGTCCGGTCCTGGTTAAATCTTGTATTCCGGGTATGGTCTGGTCCTAACCGAAACCCGATTAGTGGTAAAAACAAAACCCGAAAATTGACCACTAACATGTATATCCGGTTCGGTACGGTTCGGTCCTAATTTTTTTTTCCGGTCTGATCTGGTTCAACGGATCGTATGCTCATCCCTGACTATAAGTCCATAAGTAATTGTCCAGTGGATACATGTGGTATAAAAACATATTTATTAAATAATAAAAGTAAATAATTTTTAATCGCGGGTGAAATTGCACAATTAATATTTATTTTTAAAAATTAACAAGGAGCATCCATTATAACAACGTAAATTTCAAAACAAATTTTTCATTTTTCATCCACCAAGTTCTTATAAAAACATTCTCAAACATTTCCAATTTTAGTTTTTGAAACATAACATATCCCAAGATCATAAAATCAAACACTCTCTCTCTCTCTAGTGTGTACGAGTCACGCCGACGCCTTCCCACGATCCTCGCTAGTACCTGAAACACATAAAACAACAACGGTAAGCATAAATGCTTAGTGAGTTCCCCAAAATACCACATACAACACATACGCCACTCGAGGCTATAATACGACCCTCCGGTCGATGTGTCTCAGCGGGACCCTCCAGTCCCGTAGCTCGTTGGACCCTCTGGTCCGGTCATAGCTCGTTGGACCCTCCGGTCCGGTCTATAACATCATACAACATACATATATCACATAGCACATAATCTCATACGTAACACATAAGACCCTATGGTCAACACATAATACCACTCTAGGTAACGTATAGTGAGAAGACTCACCTCAGATGTCTCTGTAAGTCTCTGACTCGGTAGAAATGTGATCTAGCCTCCGCCTAATCACATAAAGTAAATACTCTCATAAATATAACTATACTCAAACCTTTCTTAACACCCTTAGAAGGGTAAAAGACCATTTTACCCCTCTCTTGGCTTAAAGGCCTCACTGTTGACCAAACCCTAAAAGTCAACAAAAGTCAACAGTCAACTTTGACCCGACTCGTCGAGTGGACTTGGGCGATTCGGCGAGTCTACACGTGTCCACTGACTCTCTTAGTCCCTCTTGGCACGTCGAGTCCTTCCCCTTACTCGACGAGTCACACCTGGCATGAATCGTAGGGCCACCCCGACTCAACTCGCCGAGTCTCAAGAACAACTCAGCGAGTTCCGCCTTGAACTCTAGTCCCCTAACTCTCCCTGAATCACCGAGTTATTTCCCCAACTCGGCAAGTCTACTCACTGTGTGATTTATGGGAAACCCTCATCCTACTCACCGAGTCTGATCTTTGGACTCGGCGAGTTCATGCCATGCACAAAATCCACAGACCTCCTGAGGTCAGATCTGTTCCTTTAATTCATAGATCTGGCCTTTCCAAGCATGATAATCATGTAAAGTTCAGACCTTGACACTCACATATCATCTAAATAGTCTAACTTGGTAATTTAGCCCCAAAAATGACATCCTAAGCTCATGGCTCCCAAAATAACTCATAAAGCTCCAAGGGTTAAGGTCTCTAGACCTCTTTGGGTCCAGATCCAAAGCATAGACTCGAGAAGGGACCAATTGCTCCACTTATCCATCCTCTAAAGGGGTTTAGAAAACCCTAACTTTAAGAATCAATACCAAAACTGAAGAAGGTCCGAATAAATACCTCAATATGGACTCTATGAACTATGAAGTCACCAAAATCGCACTTCCTTCAGCCTCCTCTTGCCTTGGTCACCTCATTCTTGCAAAAACACCCACAAAAAGATCAAGAATGGCCTCTCCTTCCTCACAAGCGCTCTAGATCTCTTAGGGTTTCTCTCTGGGGTTTGGTAGCCGCAAATGACGGCCTTAAGGGCCTTTAAATAGGTCCCCAAACCCCGAAAATTAGGGTTCATTAAACAGCGTGGACTCGCCGAGTCCACTAATGAACTCGCCGAGTCCGGCTATGAACCCGGATACGAATCCGCGACCATACTCGGCGAGTTTAAACACCAACTCGCCGAGTCTCTTCACAACATCCTAAGATAAAAGAATAAAATATTATACCTGGGAATCCGGATGTTACATCCATGTAATGTTTTTTTTCCAGCGGGACTGCCAGGCGGATATAAAATGACTATTTTCCCTTCCGAGTTTGTTTTGTTTTTTTTTCTTATTTACTAATATAAAAATAAACTTAAATAATTTATAAAATAAATAGGTCCCACATCCTACACTACTCCCTTGACCTTGTACCATTCCCCCTTCTCATCCTCCATCAACGTTTCTTCCCCTCCCCCCTCCCCTTGCAGATTTCCGACACCACCATGGTCTCCGACAACACCTACATCCACCATTCTCCCATCTTCGTATTCATCCCATCACCACTAATTTTGTCGGCAACTAGATGCAAAAATAAAAAATCAAACCTGCATAATACCCAATGCAAATCAAGTTTATATGCAAAAAAACAAAAATAAAAAGAGATGCTTATGTACAACCACACCACAATGTATAACCACCCTAAGCTATATATTGTCACACTAGACATATTACCACTTTCATCTTCTCCCACCCGACCAATTTCAAAATAAAAGAAAAAATTTAAACATATATTAGGAAAAATAAATCCACCGGAAGAATAAATTAACAACACTATAAATATCAAATGAAACCCATGTGAAGAACCCCTGAAAAGAAAATTCTATTTTTCGATTGCAGGCCTATAGAACTTGATTGCATCTTAGAAACCCGTATCAAATCCCCTGAGACTGCAACCACACTCTCAAAATCATCAAAGCTCAGATACCCAAATGAATCCTTTGACGTTTCTCACTTTTAATTTGATGAACCTCTAACCTCCTTTTGGGATGTTTATTGAGGTATGAAGGGATGTGTGTAATAATGGTTGTAGGAGAGAGATGATCTTGATGGGTTAGATAGAGCATGGTTACAGATCAACAAGTGAATTGTCTTGGATCTACACTGCCATCATCTTTTACCCCGTCGTTGCTGTCCTAATTTTCAGTGCGGCTGAAATAGGGTCGTCGACAGGTGACCAGAGTTAAGAGGAGAGAGACAGAGGATCATTTGAGTCTCGAGATATAGGGAGAAGTGAGTGAGTGTTTGGCTCGTCAGTGATCTGCTTAAGAAGGTTAGGTGGTGGTCTAGGTGGCAATTTCCGATGATGGTTCTAGACTTTAGTTATTCAATAGATTTGTAGAAGGAAAATATAGTAATTTCAAGTCCGTTAGAGACAAAGCGTGCAACATTTAAAATTATAAGAAACGGTCCGAATTAATTTTTTAAAAAAATAAGGACTAAACATGCAACATTTAAACTCTAATTTGAACTTTCTTATCTATTTAAGTCACTGAAATCCTTGTCGAGTGAGAGCCACTCCTGTGTTATTTAGGTACTTTTGTCCCGTCCAAAAGGGCCATAAGACCATTACACAACATATGAAGCAACCATATCCAACAAAAAAATGTCATAAAAAGTGACGCTTAATATAAATGTACCAATTCACATAACTGCAACAATTGGTTCGCTCTATCACCGAACAAACAATGTCGAAATACAGACGATATGATTGTTATATTTGAGACATGATCGAATCGAAATCTAATCACAAGGCAAAACTCTAGTCTTTTGAAAAACAGGACGTATATTCCTACCAAAAATCCTAATTGTTCGTCGACCATTAAACGTTCATCTACAAATCTCATGTAGCATCATGACATGCCATCTACCAACCTAATGAATGATACGGCTACACCCACAGTCTCACAACACTTCCCATGCTAATTGACCACTAGTGAATGCTACGGCTACCCCCGTAGTCTTACAACACTTTCCATACCGGGTCGAACACGCACTCGACCTAACACACCACTGAACTTGAGTCCTAAACGAAACTCTAACCTGGTTCCCGAAACTTGATATCACGTGACCCCACTGTATCTGTACCACACCCATGCCCGTGATCAAAGCGTCACAGTAAACCGCAAAATCATATACACCCTTTGGCAGGGTGAGAATCCATGCCTCGCACCACCACTATCTGAGAGTCTTGAAGGCTGCCTGCTGCTCTGGCCCCCAGCGAAAGGCCACCACTTTCTTGGTCCGTCGGGTCAAAGGAATCGCAATCTCGGAGAAATCCCGTATAAATATGCGGTAATAGCCTCCTAGACCCAGGAAACTCCGAATCTCAGATGGAGACCTCAGAATCTCCCATTGCATCACGACCTCTATCTTGGCCGGATCGACTAGAATACCCCTCTGATTGACAAGGTGCCTAAGAGATTGCACCCTTCGCAACCAGAACTCACATTTGGAGGACTTTATAAAAAGTATCTCCCCCACTTAGATTCAACTATGTCTTCACAGCACGCGAGAATTGAAGAATTCCTAATCCTTCTCGCTTTCTAGTATCCCACTGATGACAACCTAAGCTTACTAATGCTAGCGATTAATTACTGATTAAACCTTAAGATCACCCATGCTCGGAAATCTTGATGAGTACTCTTGAAATATAGTCCAGTCTGACACCTCAATCCACCTCCCATGCTGACAACTAGAGGCTCTAATCTTCACTCTGGCTGACGAGTCCTCGTTCCCACTTCCATTATCGTAGAACCACTGAGCTCTATCTGTACACAACCCATGCGAAAATACAATTCTCTTGAACATCCGATGACCAACCTCTTATGCATCTAACACCCGCAACTGACATCACCATCTTCATGCTACTAATCCTATCTTAGCAATAGTAGTGCCTTGAACTCCAAAGTTCATCCATAGACAATTTCGACCATATACGAACAAATGATAGAATCACTGAACTCTGAATTTGCTGGAGAACCCTTCAACTAATTCTGACCAAGGATCTCTCTAATAATACTCTTTCACAAATCACGTCATAGATCCAGAATGATAACGGTACACGCGGAACCTACTTCACAAGATGCGTTCCTTTGTGGGTTCATCACTGACTTTTCGGCATGCAGAATGGCATATATGATCCTTGATAACCCAAACATTAGCAGAAAACCAACCCGAGATATGACTTATCCAACTCACTCACAATTCCAAAGCGATACGTATTCCCAACATCCACCTAATATCCGTAGAAAATGACATACCCGCAACATCTGGAGGAATACTATTCACCTTCTGCTGACATGACCAATCCCACTACACTTATAGCAGCCTAAACCCTTGGAGCGACAACTCACTTATGCAATTTCCCGTATGTGCTGCACTGACTCAGGACCTGCTGGCCTTTCACCCGATGATCAGAAGTCATGGGTCTCTTCCCGGGACCCTCTACTATTCACACTTGGTACGAACCTCTCTTCTCAAAGTGCTCCAAATCGATCTCACATCTGAAACCTCTTGGAAATCATATCCTTCAGGGTTTGACACCTTGCCACGCTCACTAGCTCACTTGCCAATGGCTAAGCTGCAATAACTGGAACATCCTCTGTCCCCAAACTGGGTCACAAACTTTTCCCTGAAGCTTCTCAGATTCTCCAAGACTCTCACTAATTCGAGTATGGATCCTGTGCTTTCAGTAGTACGGGACCAATACTACATTCTACACCTATCCATAGTTTCCTCGACAATCCTCCCGAATCCTCCAAGTCACTTCCTCCAATTGATGCACCCAAGTCTCACTAATCCTCACTAGTAACCTGCTGAAGCATATCCTAGGCTTTCCTAGGTTCCCAACCTCGCCCTGCCATCAGATGCTGAAGAACTCTCCATGATGCCAGCCATCCACCTCCTGGATATTGTCATATATACTTAGTAGCTGACTCCCATCACTCAAGAGTTCCACAAAGCACAAAGCAAGCAGCATTCGTGCAGTAGCACTCCAATCCAAAGAATTATCATCAGAAATTCAGCCCACATACCACAACTCATGCTATCCACCTCCATCCATCCTCGCTGTCGGTTGCCTTATGCATGCAAATTATACACATAACAAGATCTAATAGACTGTCGAATAATAGACTCTACCCTAGGACCACAACCAAACAAGGAACAGGAAAAAAAGCAAAATCAATTATTCTAAGGCTATAAGATCCTAACTGTATACAATTTTAAAAGCATACACATAGCAGTTACAAATACCAATTATCATTCTCATTCCAGCATGACATCCAATATTCTTGCGGCTGTAAGAATCACATATCAGGCCAACCTATCGTTGACTACTCAACACTAGCATGCAAGTCTACCAGCTCATACAACATACACATACATCTCCCCTAGCCCTACCTAGCATGCAACTCACATATTCATAATCAAATCATAATAGACAACATATATGGGCATTCTGGGAAACTTACTTGAGCTCAACTGATTGCACGCGTCACACACTTTGTTCTTTTCAAAGTTCCGTTCTCTTTTCAAATTCTTTTCAAACTTCTTTTATAAAAGGGTTTTACTTTTGAAAATTTTCATACCAAGTCCTTAGTTTGAGTTCAGCCATACACGAACTGACGAAAGTGTGCCCGAATCCCTCAAACCAGGGCTCTGATACCAACTTGTAACGACCCAAAATTCAAGACCAAAAATTTCATTTTTAGTTAAGTTATTATATAAAATATTAGTATAAAAACATTCTCATGTGCATAAAACATAGTGTGACGCGCTGCGACCAAGCTGACCCCTTTCTTTTGAAACGTTACACCTGAAACCAAAACTGTAAACCATAAGCACAAAGCTCAGTGAGTTCCCTAGAGCATACCCACACACAAACACGTACAACATATCATGCTAGCTAAACAGCAATAGATAACACATAAGCCATGCAAAACAACACATAAGGAAGCCCTGGAAACCCTCCAGGGTCTTACTCCGGGTACCATGGGAACCCCCACATGGTCTTAGCCCAATGCCTCAGGAACCCGCCGGGGTCTTTAACCTAGGAAGCCAAGGAAACCCTCCAAGGTCTTATACCTAAGTGCCTCGGGAATCCCCCGAGGTCTTTAACCTAGGAAGCCAAGGAAACCCTCCAAGGTCTTACACCTAAGTGCCTCAGGAACCCCCCGAGGTCTTCCATACACAATACACAGAAACAACTAGCATATCACATACCACATAATCAACTAGCATACCACATAACATGAAATCAACTAGCATATCAAATAATGCATAATGGGTCGGCCTTGGTGCCTTAGACCCATTGGTATGGTGAGGAGACTCACCCGACACTGCTGAAGTCCCGCAGATAAAACCCCAGTGCTGGTTGACAGGTTCCCGAACTGTCAACATCAAACAATACCCAATTAATAGTTGGTTCCCAATGCATAACCACAACTCCATACTTGGGGTAAAAGACTACTTTACCCTAACTTAGCTTTATTTAATCCAAAGCCCAATCTAAAGGCCCAAAAGTCAAACCATGGACCAAAGCCCAACATATGGCCCAATTTTCCAAATTGGGCCCAACCTTTACATGGTCTCATTTAAAGGCCCGACCATTTAGTCCAGTCCAAACATTTGGCACTCTAATGGCCCAATACCATTTAATCATTAAAGCCCAAACTATGACCTAATTTTCCAAATTGGGCCCAAACCCATTACATGGGCCTTGCCCTAGGCCTATTAAATTATTCTAGTCCAAGTGCTTGACTTTGGATGGCCCATTAACAACCTAATCATCAAGTCCCAATAGAAAGGCCCAACTTGAGGCCCAAGTGAAATTAGGGTTTCACATAAAATGATGATTAGGGTTAAGTTTCCTACTTAACCCATTAAGGGCTTAATCCATTAACTCCAATACTACATAGATTAATTTTTGCCAATGTTTATTATTTAATATTTCAAGTTATCAAATAATTTCCATGCGTCCCGGTTAATTCCCCAAATTAGGGTTTTATTGGCATTAGGGTTTTCCAAACCCTAATTAGGGGTTTCAACCCAAATACTAGCCCATTTATCAATTTGTTGGGCTTTTAGGTCAATTAGGGCTTTATTGGGCCTATTAGGCCCACCAGGATATCATTAAGCCCATTAGGGTTTTCACTTAGCCCATTAGGCTTCACTGCGCCCATTAGGGCTTCAAGTACCCTAAACAGATCGAACTCAACGAGGCAAGCACACCGCCACCCGACACGGCGGCTGGTGGCGGCAGCCAACACCCTACGGTGGTGGTTTGAGATTTCTCTTATTCCATTTTGGTTACAATTTACAAATCCAATCCGATTAACACACACACATACACTAATCTAATTAAAAACACATACACACACAACTACCTAATGGTGGCCGACGGTGGCGCATGGCGGCAGTCACCACCTCATGGTGGTGGCAGTGGCGGCTCTCAGTCTTCCAGCTACACTAAACACTCATACACACTTCAGGTTGCACTATTCACTCCAGCCACCCACCTGATGGATCATGGCGGCGACAACAATGATTTATTGATGGAAGCTACCACCTCACGGTGGTGGCGGTGGTATCTTTTGCTTCCCAACCAAGCAGCAACTACAAAACACACGGGCATTTAACCCACGACTGGGAACGAATCGACTTCAACGGAAATAGCAGTAGCAACGTCAGCAGGCGGTGATGGCGGCGAATCTTGGTCTTCAACAGAGTGGCAGCGGCGGCGTCGATGACCAGGGAGGCTGTGACTTCGATACCGGCTATAAAGTGGCGACGTTGGACAACCTTAGCGACGTCGGCTGAAGGCGGAGCAGGATAAACGCCACCTGGAAGTCGCTCTCTGTGGTTCTTCGTTCGTGCAAGACGTCCGACAGCAAGACTACAAGTAGTGGAGGAAAGGAGATGAGGGTGGCGGCCATCCCGTGGTTGCTTGCCATCGTTGCTGGTCGGAAACGGGTTGGAGTTGGGTGGTAACAACACCGACGACGTAGGGGGCATAAGGTGATGGAGAGGTGGCGGCTGTAAACGAGAGGTATTAGGGGTGATGGCTGGAGGGTTTTCTTTTAGGGTTAGGGTTTCATAACGCTTTATACCCGATCCCACATATAAGTTTTCCATAATGACAAGATAGGTCCCTCCCCTCCAAGTTCCTTTCAATATTAGGCCATAATTTACAAAGCAGCCCCCCGATATCCAAAATCCTTTCACAATCAGTCCATAAGTTACCATTTGAACCCCACCATCTAAAACCCTTTACAAATTAGGTCCGAATGATCAAAATACAGCCATGTTAACATTTTTAGTCCCTCCTCCTCACATTCTTTTCAACTTAAGTTCCAATAATTACCACGGAGCCCTTGACTTCAAAAATTCATTATAACTAATTCGAAAATTATATTTTTAACCCCCCTAAACTTTCAAATATATATTTTTGGGCTACTATTCGTTCATTACTTTATTTATTTATGTAATAAATAAACAGGGTGTTACAGTCATCAAGAAAATACATGCATAACTGATAGTTGTCACAAAGAAAATCATCATACTACATAATGAACTAGTGGGATAACATTGGTGCTTTCGACCCACAGATACAGTGAAGGAAACTTATCTTGTCGACAAAATCCCCAGCTAACAACTCACACAATCAACAAATGGGTGACATACACCTCCTAACAAACCATATAAGTTAAACCCTTAGTCCACCTTCTAAAACTAGCAAATTTGACTAAAAGTCAACACTCAAAACTAACGGTCAAAGTCAAAGTCAACATTTCCATCACTTGACACTCATGTCGTGACCAGTCCTTGGTCACGTCGTGAGAGCACACTCGACCATATTCCAACCTTGCTTTAAATCATTCAAATCGGTCCCGGATGGCCTACTCAGCATACCTAACGACGTGAACGTTCCTTGGTCACGTCACGAGCTCAGTTAGTCGAAAAAATCGCGTAAAAACCACTCTTACATCGTGGCACTCCTTCTATCACATTGTGAGCCACGTATGATGCTAAATCCTAATGTCTTGAGTCCTTAATCCATTAAGTCATCCATTCCAACTTTCCAGAGGGCTTTTATAAACTAAAAGCAACATAAAAATCTTTGGTTTATGGACATGCATGTCTAATGCATGTATTGAACTTGATTAGGTCAAAATGGTGAAAATGAGATCCAAATCTCTTTCTTGGGACCAAAAATCAACTAAACCATAGATCTAGCACACCAAACCTCAAAGGGATCTCATGGATCCGTAAAGTTGCCAACTTTATGGAATCCAACCACTCAAACCACCTCCAACATTAAGAAAAAGGCATAAAATTCTAGATCTAGAAGAATAACACATAAATGTTGGAACTTGAGGACTTACCATGGTCCAATGTATGACCTTTATGGTGGTGAGGGAACTTGCTTGTTGGATCTAAGAACCAAGAACATTTTCTTTTTTAAAGCACCAAAACCTTCATAAATGGATGGAAGAGGATAAGGGAGGCTGAAAATGGTGAAAGGGAGGCTAGGGTTTCTCTCAAGATGATCTAGATATGACGGGGGCTCATAAAATGCCCAAAAAACACAGAACCAACCCTTATATATGTTGAAAACCCTAAAACTCGTGGGCTTGGGCTGCACAATTCTCATGTTGTAAGCTCCTAATGCTTACCCCGTGAGCACAGTTTAAATCAACATTTACCTTTAATCACTTCTCACGTCATGTTCTCTAACTGCTCACGTCGTGAGCTCAGTTTCCCCCCAAATCCTCTCCAACTTCGAACAATCAAAACTTCTTCGTTTCAACTTCGAATTCGACGTTCTTGATATCCACATAAAGGTCTTGAAGAGCTCTACACTTCTATATCGATACTTTTGGCTCGCCACATGTCCAACATAAAACCTTAACCCTTGCAAGCCGCATGCCACGTAACTTTCCCAGTCCATCCTCAGTTCCAAATACACGTTTCATAGGCCTCGATCCCATTACCAGCAATAACATCTTTCAATAAAGCCTAAACCTTACTTCTTTAAAAGCCCTAAATATAACATATAAATAAATCACGGTCCACGAATACGAATCACTACACAATCCGAAATAGGGCGTTACAACTCTCCCCCACTTAATTTAGATTTCTTCCTTGAAATCTATCTTTGTTAGAATCTCTAAAATCAATGTCGATGTATTCCTCAAGCTCCTTCTAACCACTTCGAAATCAAAATATCTATACTGAGAAGTTGAGAGGCCTATCAGAAACCACCGCTACCGACAAACAACCCCATAACATGAAATACTCAATCGCCACAACCACCTTTGCTTTCCTAACTGTAAGACCAACTTTCGATGGAAACCACATAAACCGTGAACTCTCAAGACTACAACCACAACCAAATCCACCAAAACGTTCACCAAAACCGGGAACCCATCAGTCTAAACTTCAAAAACCATACCTTAAGACCGATGCCCATCCATTCATCTTACGTGTCCCTAGTTCCTGACTAGGAACATCACCAAAACATATAGAAAGAACACTCAAAATATCCCAATCGTGCGTTTTAACCAATCCCAAATCTGAAATTTTTTCCAAAGGATTAAAATAACCACTTGACTTCCTGACAAGTGGTTACTAACCCACTACTCCCACGAGCGTAATAATGGTTAAACCAAAAATCCCATGCTGCATCCTAAATCCTCATTAGCTCAAGTGCATGGCCACTTGACAAATCATTCGAGACATAACAACAAACTTCATGACTCGAAGTTCCAAATCCAAAACTCAACATTGGTAACCAACCCTAATAACAACCCACAATTGCAACACTCAACCAGTGGCTTTTGATGAATAATTAATACATCCAACAAAACAACAATCACTATTCGCATGGTCCAACCCAACTGGCTATTGAGTCTCCTGGCTCCCTAAATTGTCTTACCACCCTACCATGCCAACATGGCTAAAAATCTGAGACCCAAGAGTCTCAATCAGATGACCATCGGGTCTTACCCATATAAATCATACAACCACTGGTTCATGATACATCATGACACCTACTATCCACAACATGATAAGCTCACGATACTAAACCGATCTTGCCGAAACCACATCCATAGCCTGAATGATAGCGACCAGCTCCACGGGGACCTAAAGATACCCAACCAATAGTCCACCGAATTGTAAGAACCCAAACAACATCCCTCTCAATGCTATCTGAACATAACATGTGCCATACTCTTTTATCATGCATAATTCCTTACACAGAACAAACAGATATCAACGTAAAACTAGACGAAAACATGGTCGCATACAACCAGATGAGGAGATAGACAGTCATACTCTTGTTCTGATTTGAAGGTTATAACCCAAATAATCACCATGCTAACAATACTAATCGAGAGGTCTCAAGTTATCTTACTCAGTCCACTTGTACCCCTCATGTCCATAATCGAGGCACTACTACAATATACCCCCAAGGGGAGATACATACCCAACCCTGGATCTACTGCATTCTCTCATCCTTAAAACCTTACCCAAAGGGTGAGGTACTAACAGATTTAACGAAATGGAAAACCTCATCCATTAATAGAAACATCCTCATGAACGATCGATACAAGATCCCACACCTAGATTGAAACCGAACATATTCCACCAATTCGTAACTAGCTCGAGAAAACTCCCAAGGTGATATATAAATGCTACCAAAACCTGAGCCTGCATGCACAAAAATTCCACACTACAATTAAACATACCTAGAAACCAAAGAACATATAAAACACACGGAAATTGATGGTAGGTCGACACATCAATTGAACTTCAACTAACACAACTTGAAACTTTCGAAGAACCTCCACTTTTGATGATGAACGAAAAGACCAACGATCGAGACTGCATTGACAACTAACCCAATAACCCAATCCGCTGCTTGCACAATACCCCTGTGAAACTAAACATACCAAAATCAGAAGCTGATTTACCAATCAATACTACCCACCCTAGAACAGGGATATCAATCTATACACAAGTCGAGGAATCTATCAACACTCGATGCTCAACCTGAGCATCCCAAACGCCTCTTAATGTATTCAACGACCTTCTTAAAGGAACCACTGGCTACAACAAGCTCCTTATCCAACATCTTCTTTCCACGAATATGACTCTTGAATTCCTAAACACATACATCTAATGATAACTTGCTCCACACCTCCGTCCTGACCAAATCCAGAAATGATGTTCCGTATACCCGAACCGCAAATCCCTATGACCCATTCTACTGAAATCATAAAATCAATCATAGCAATGATCCTTCAACCAAAATAACCTGTTCTCCCCCACTTAGGGTTCGAACTACCACCAAATGACGTTGCAGACATACCATATTTCAAATCGATCTTCTAGTTAATGACCAATCGAACACAAAGTTATCCCGAATCTCAGATGGAAACCTCGAAAACATACCAATCACAACCACCTCTAATATTAGAATCTCATGAAGATGCACCAACAATAATTTTGTCCACTCATGACACCAATTCTCCATTTAGAAATAAATGAACTACATACGCCTCGCCTAATTCCCCAACAAAAAAATTATCATAAGCATTACTCATAATTATAAGAAGCATCATTCTCTTAGTTAGGACACATCAGAGACAACACAAGTTGCTCTTGCTGATTCACTTCCTTTTGTTCCTGAAACAATCAACTATCACCTGACCTAAATAATTTCAAGAAAGCAGAACCCAAATCGCATCTCAAAGCAACTGCACCATAAAAACCTTTTTGTGCATTCTTATGCTGCCATACCCACCGACTTGAAAACCAAAATCTTCTAGACTCATGTCGAGACTACATCCCATCCCTGAAAATCACATGACGACTCTCTCTTTCCTCCTATTGCGGAAAGCTGGAAGTACATAACCCTTGTCGATGATAGTGACATTCCAATCCATCTGCCAATCACTTAATCTCCGTCTATAATCCTCGAGCCACTCTTTACACTCCCTTCCTTCTTCAGTCCCGCAACTCAACTGTCACTACTTGAGCAAGGCCATCCAGACCTTGAAATCAACTACCTTCCACGTTTCTTCACTATTGACACCCAATAGACATGGCCACTGAGGCTCGAACAATCATCTGACCCATCCTCAACCTGGACGATCATACCCGATAAACCGATAAAGGTGGAAATACACTGCAACGAATCATGGTGCCAAACCATGCCACCTTCCTTAACTAGTTCCTTAGAATCCCCCAAAATTTCCTCTAGTCGAGTATGGATCCTGTGCTTGTAGTAGTACAGGCCTAATACTACCGTCCAAACTTATCCATACTTTCCTTGAGAATCATCTCGGTCCCTCTAAGTAACTACTCCTTTACGTATCTGTCCTATCCATTCTTATACACCCATTCTCAAATAAATACCATCGCTAAACAACATAGGCTAACCCACTACAACACATCCTAGGTTCCCTACCTCACGCTGCTGAAGAACTCCCAATAATGTCAATTAACTACTTAATGAATACAATCACATGCATCAAAGCTTAGATAATTCTTCGAGTGAAAGTCTCATCCCTACAATGGTTAAACTCAAACGAGAGCTATGTAGTAGGTTCAAATCCGTCACTCTGAGATTATTTAACCTATGCCATATGTGACTTAGCATATTCACTTAATAGTTAACTCACATCATTATGAGTCCCACAAAGCACAAAGCAACCAACATTCATGTAATAACACTACGAGTCACAGCCAAATAGAGGACATATCAATCTCTATAACTTCCCATTTTTCAAGTAGCTTCAAATTCATCCCTCAGATTTTAATTATTTCATTTTTGGCCCTTGGTTGGAAGGAAGTGGCAAGGAAGGACCATGCATGGGAAAGGTGGCAGCTGGGTGAATACGCCCAACATAAGCTGGGGTATGCCCATCGTAGAAGGCTAAATGGTCGCGAGTGTTGGAGGCGTACGCCCAACGTATGCTCAGTGACACTAAACCCTATTTTTAGGGTCAAACACTATATAAAGAAAATGAGGACTTGAACCCTAGCCCCTTATCAGCCTCCCCAACCTCAGACAAACCCTAGAACGTCTCATCCCTTCATTCTTGTGTGATTTTAATCTTGAGAATCCCATCTTGGTGATTTTTTAAGCTTGGAAGAGGAAAGAATAAATTGGCAAGGAAGGACTTGGGAAGTTTGAGCTCATAGATCTGGAATAGCATTATCATTTCAGACTCTTTGGATGTATAAAGTTCATAACTTTCTTCAAGAATGCTTAGATCTAGTGTAGTGTGTTTTTGATGTCATTTTGGTCCCAAGTATAGAACTTTATGGTTCAAATCCGATTTTTGGACTTAGAGTTGCCACTCTCAGTTCAAAATGAGTCCCTAAGGCAGAAATTTGCCATCTTGAATGTCTTATTGGATTCATGAATGAGTTAAGATCATTTCTATGAGAATGGAATGCTATTTTGGAGTTTGGGCTTAGTAGGGTCATGCAAAGTCACAAAGTCAGTGACTTTATGGATTAAGACGTTGAAAAGGACTTGGATCTGTGATTATAGCTTCTGGATTGGAGTATTAAGTACTAAATGGGAAAGTGACTTAATAGGGGAGTACGCTGAGCGTACATGCAGGTACACCCATCATACTCACCATTTAGCTAGTACGCCCAACGTACATAGGAGTACACCCAACGTACTCATCAAATATGGGCCTTGCGAGTTTTGGGCTTCGGTTTGGGTAATGCAAGGGATTTTAGTTCTTTGGGCCTTAGTGGGCCATCAGAAGTCAGATAATGCGGGCCAAGAAGATGTTTGGGCTTAGGGTAAGGCCCATTAGGGGGATTGGGCCCAATTTAGCTAATTGGGCCATTAGTGGGTTTGGAAAGCCTACCTAGTGTTGGGTTTTATTTTGGTATTGGGCCTTGGCCCAAATTAGAGAAAAGAAAAAATGGACTATATGGACCCTTAGTCAGGATTGATAGCCCATATGTTGACTCAACATTTGTTATTTTGGATAGTATAGAAGTTTCGGTGAGACAGCACTTCGGGAGTCGATAATTCAGTTCATACCGGCATTGCGAGGTGAGTTATCCTCACTATATCAACAGGGTCTAAGGCACCAAGGCCGAACCTTTATCATATTTGTATCCAGGTATTTGATTGATATGTTTATTGATTTGCTAGATCTGCATCCTGGTAGTTAGGATGGTATTATGTTAGTGACCTGGTTTAGGTCAGTATCCTGGTATATAAGATGATGTTATGTTAGTGACCGGTTAGGTCAGTATCCTAGTTATAGAATAGTTGTTGTGTTAGTGATCTGTTAGATCGATATGATTATCTATTATATACATACTAGCATATGATATTTATGTGCACATGATTGTTTAATTGGTATGGGGGTTGGGTTGAGGCAGATCCTGCTTCGTGCTGTAGGCTAACATACCCAGGGTGGACTGGATAGACTATAGGCCCAGGAGGGCACATAGTTAGGCTGAAGGCCCGACGAGCGGTCCGGATAGGCTGAAGGCCCCGAGAGGGCGATCCATACGTGCCGAGGCTTGGAGAGTGGTCCAGATAGACTGAAGGCCCGGTGCGGGCGGTCCAGTCATACTGTAGACTCAAAGAGTGGACTAGGTGGACTGAAGGCCCAGTGCAGGCGGTCCAGTCACACTGAAGACTCGAGATGCATGGCTATTCTGTGTTTGTTATATGATATGTTTATGGTTGTATGAGGTTGGTATTTTGGGGGTAACTCAATAAGCCTTCGAGCTTACAATTGTCGATTATTGTTTCAGGTACAACGGATGATTGCGGGAAGGCGAATGCGTGACTGTACACTCCCTCATATTTTGATTTGGATTCTGGGATAATCTGATATGAAAGTATTTGGAAACGTTTTTGTACTAACTTTTACTATTTGAAATGTTTTAATAGTTTAAAATTGGCATGATTTTTATGGGTGTTACAATCTCACTTCCTACCAAGAAAGATTTCAAATCTAGCATCACATCCAATTCCTTTTAGGCTATAAAGCATCATATATCAGGCCAATCCATCCACCAAACATTTCCGTAACTGAGAGACGTGAAAAGCACTATGGATCTAACTAAACAACTCGGGAAAATCCAGGCGATAAGAAACCCGACTCACCCAGGCCAAAACCCTAAAAAGGACCGATGTACTTAAGGCAACCACCACACTACTCCTTGCCATCAGCTACATAAGGAACTCCCCCTAACATCCTCTAACTAGCTCACGAATACAATTAAATATCATCGACACCAGATAATTCTTCGAATGGAAGGTCTCACACTACAATGGTTAGACTCAAACAAGAGTTGTGGAATAGAGTTAAAAACTAACCTTCTAAAATTATCTAGTCTCAAAAATATGTAACTTAATATACTCGCTCACTAGTTAGCTGAGGTTAATGGTGTTGGATTTAGTGTCTAAGCCTATAACTATAATTGGTATGTACTTGACCCGAGAGTAGCATGGTCCATTTGGGTTGCATGACACCAAAACAATCTGAAGGATGGACTTTTAAGAAGAGGATATTGATGATTTATTAATATATTATAAGTTCTAATATATTAATATGAAATCATATTATTTAATAAGTATTGATCAAGAATTAGTTTGGAATTAATTTTGTGATCAAAAGAGACTAATTAAATATAAGGGGCTGATTTGGTAAATCATTCATTCTTATAAAGTGGGCTAATGATCCATAGTTCTTGATGTTGGGCTAAACCCATGTGGTGACCCATGGATACTCCATGGAGGAGCATGAGGGATATGGAAGGTCATTAGGGTTTACATGTGTAACCCTAGTTTGCCACACTATATAAGAGACCCTAAGGCTACCAAAATTGGCACCTAAGTGATAGGAAAAGAGGGCTAGCTGATTTTGAGTACAATGATTCTTCTCTCTAGTCATTCCATTTGTTGGTGGTGTTTTGTGAAGCATTTGAGGCATCACACTTGGGGTGCTAGGCTCTTAAAGGTCCAAGGAATCAAGCTACAAGAAAAGGTATGTCATTCTACTAGATTTTTGTATTACATATACTTCATGGTATGCTAGTTAGGATTAAACCTTGGAAAAATGAATGTTTGCATGTATAATAGAGAAAACATAGATCCAAGGTTTCTAGGGTTGCATGCACACCTTAGGAGTGTTAGAATGCTCAAAACCCTTCAAATGGAAACTCCTAAAAGCATAAAGCAAGCAGCATTCGAGCATTGAGTAATCGGAACAAGCATAACCTAAACATGCCATCTTATCACTGACTAATCAATACTAGCATGAAATTCTACAAGATCATATAATAGGCATAAAAAGGCATCTCTCCTAGCATTCTATCATGCAAATCCTAAGCTGATCCTTAGCCCTAACTAGCATTTGATTCACAGATTCACAAGTCAAATCATATCATAAAACATGCATGGGTACATTGGGAAAACTTACTTGAGCTCGGTTGATTGCAAGCACCACACCCTTTTATTTTATTAGAAAACCCTTTTTATAAAACATTTCTTGTTGAAAAATCTACCAAAACCTCAGTTTGTGTTCAGAAACAATTGAGAATATGCTCGAATCACTCAAACTAAGGCATTGATACCAACTTGTAACATCCCAAAAACTAAGTCTAAAAATTTTGATTTTTAAATTAAGAAAACCATTATCCAAAACAATATCATGAAAACCATAGTGAATCAAAGTGTATAAATAAACATCTAAGTACGCCAAAGTCATGTAATATGCAGAACAATGTGGTGTGTCCAATGCAGTCATCCCAAGCTCTTCCTTTTCGAAACAAAAGTACCTGAAACATAAACCGAAAATCGTAAGCACAAAGCTTAGTGAGTTCCCCAAAATACCACACACCATACAAACACACAACCAAGCATATATGGGTGCTTGTAATCCCCATCGGTCTATTTCAACCGGATCCTATCAAGCATATCTGGGTGCTTGGAATCCCCTTTGGTCTATTTCAACAAGATACTATCAAGCATATCTGAGTGATTGCAATCCCCTTTGGTCTTTTTCAACCGAATTATATCAAGCATTACTGGGTGCTTGCAATCCCATTTGGTCTATTTCAAGCGGATACTATCAAGCATATCTGGGTGCTTGCAATCCCCTTCGGTCTATTTCAACTAGACACCATGTCTATTTCTCCCCTTACTACTACCATAAAATATCATAACAAAGAATCGCAAAGTCATCAAGCAAATACAGGCCTAACTGACAGTTGTCACGAAGACAATCATCATACTACATAATGAACTAGTGGGCCGACATGATGGGTTTTGAGCATTCTAACACTTCCTAAGTGTACATGCAACCCTAATAACCTTGGATATATGTTTGTCTAATAATCATGCAAAGTTGTTTTCCAAAGTTATGAACCTATCTAGCATACATGGGGTACAATTTTCTTTGTATAAAAGATAGAACTACATCCCTTGTTGGTGAAAGTGTTCCTTGAAACCTTGTGAGCCTAGCACCTCAAGTGTGATGCCTCAAATGCTTCACACAACACCAAATCCAAAGAATAAACTTGAGAGAATACTCTAACACATGCAAAATCGGCCAAGCCCTCTTATTTCTTTTGTGTAGCCGATTTTGGGGAGAGTTACATTGCTTATATAGTGTGTGACATTAGGTAAACCCTAATGTTCCATGACTCTTCATTTCTTGATCCATGGGTTAACTCCATGGAGCATCCATGGAGCATCTTATAGTTGGAGCCCAACTTGATAATCCATGGAGCCTCTTAGCCCACTATATAAGATATGGAAGATTTACATAATCTACCCATATATTTAATTAGTTATCTTTTGATCACTTAATTAATTCTAAATTAATTCTTGAACAAAACTAATTAAATAATATTATTAATATATTAGAACTTATAATATATTAATAATCCATATGTGTTATTTCTCTCATTTAGTTTATCTAATTGCATGGTGCCATGCAACCCAAATGGACCATGCCGGGTCGGGTCAAGTACTTACCAGAAATAGTTATGGACTTAGACACCTTATCCAACAGTCTCCCACTTGGATAAGTCTAATAACTATAACTGCATTACTTTAGGAACCAATCGGCAATCGTAGCTCTTTCAAGGTCTCTCGGAACTAAGAAGATGTTGATACGCCATTTCAGATAAGTGATCATATAATCCTCTGTTCTAGATATCAGCCAGACAATTACATGGAACAATGTCTTACTCATTATCTAGCAGTTTGTTTCCCGATTCCTGATTTTTTTTGATAAAGAACTTAATTGAACACATCAACTTAGTTCTGACTGGGCCCGGTACATAGGTCAAAACAAAATCATCGAGGGCCCAGATATCAGCTTCTAATCCAAGAAGGAACAGATAAAATTCAACTCATATGTTTGTTCTACTACTAGTTGAATTATACACAAGAGCACGTTTTATAACATCGAGTTACCAATGTGTTTTCGTACAATCAATGCATAATCAATTTGTAGGCAACAAATCATATCTCTAGGTTTGAAGACTTATATGATATTACCGTCTCACGATCACTCGAGATAAAATTCCATGAAGTGATTCCAGTGAGCGTGGGTTGATTACAATACTCAGAAGTTATGAGCACTCATGAAGTGTTGTCTTATATCCTGACACCTACAACCAACTTCATGACAGTCTTACTTCATATCTACTTCCAAGATATGACTGACTGTGGAAAATTTGAATAATATGTGAAACCACAACATACTATTCTTGAAGTCAAAACATGCAAAAAAAATTATAGTAAACGATTGACAAAAGATAGCAACACTTTACTCATGAATAAACACAACTTTTATTCATCATCAAATGTCATTTACACTTTACAAATTTCATAATTTATCTAAATACTAAAACTTATATCATCCTTCAGTCCTATGCTCCGAGCATGTTGGAGATGCTTAACCCTACTCAGTCCCTTCGCGAGGGTATCTGCTGGGTTCTCATCCGATGATACCCTCTTTGCCACGAGGATTCCTTCTTCTATGCGATGTCTGATAAAATGATATTTTCTATCGATGTGTCTGGATCTCCCATGATCCCTTGGTTCCTTGGCTAAGGCAACAACACTTTCACTATCACAGAAAATTTCCATGGGCTCCTTTATAGCTGGTACTACTCCAAGGTCTCCTATGAAGTTTTTCAGCCATATAGCCTCCTTTGCAGCCTCGCTTGCTGTTATATACTCTGATTCCCAAGTGGAATCAGCCACTGTCTCCTGCTTGGAACTCTTCTAAGTGATTGCTCCTCCGTTTAGGGTGAAGACCTAGCCCGACTGAGAGCGGAAATTATCCCTATCAGTCTGGAAACCAGCATCACAATACCCTACAACTCTCAAGTCATCACTCTCACTGAGGGTAAGGACCCAGTCCTTAGTCCTCCGTAGGTACTTGAGGATATTCTTTACCGCAGTCCAGTGAGCCTTGCCAGGGTTCCCCTGATACATACTAACCATGCTCAAGGCAAAGGCTACATCAGGTCGAGTACAAGTCATAGCATACATGATCGAGCCTACTGCCGAAGCATAAGGCACTCGACTCATATCTGCTATCTCAGCCTCAGTACTAGGGCTTTGTGTCTTACTCAATCTGGCATTACTCTGGATGGGTAACTCTCCTTTCTTGGAGTTCTACATGATGAATCTCTTCAACACCTTGTCCAAGTAGGTATTTTGACTAATTCCAATTAGTCTTTTACTCCGGTCTCTCAAAATCCTTATCCCTAGAATATAGGCAGCTTCTCCTAGGTCCTTCATAGAGAAACATTTCCCAATCCAGGACATAACTTCCTGCAGAGTTGGGATGTCATTTACTATGAGTAGTATGTCATCCACATACGATACCAAAAAGCTAACTATACTCCCACTATCCTTGACATACACACAAGATTCATCTTTACTCCTAGAAAAGCCAAATTCCTTGACTTTCTCATCAAAGCAAAGATTCCATCTGTGAGGTGCTTGCTTTAATCCATAAATGGATTTCTCAAGCTTACACACTCTATTAGGGTACTCGTTACTGACTAAACCTTCTGGCTGACTCATGTAAACATCTTCAGTCAACTTTCCATTAAGGAAAGCGGTTTTGACATCCATTTGCCATATTTCATAGTCATGAAATGCAGCTATGGCTAACATAACCCTAATAGACTTAATCTTGGATACTGGAGAAAAAGTCTCATCATAATCCACTCCAGGAGTTTGAGAGAAGCCCTTTGCAACCAATCGCGCTTTATAAGTGTGTACATTACCGTCCATGTCGGTCTTCTTCTTGAAGACCCATTTGCACCCTACAGTCTTACGACCTGGTACATTTTCAACCAAGTTCCAAACTTGATTGTCATACATGGATTGTATCTCGCTATCCATAGCCTCTTTCCATTTAGCAGACTCAAGGCCTGCCATTGCTTCCGCATAGCTGTTAGGTTAATCCAGACCTAATAGTGTCTCATCACTAATAAGTGTCTCACCTTCTACAGTAATATGGAAACCATAGTAATGCTCAGGTGCATTCCTAACTCTCATGGAACGCCTCAGAGGTAAAGAATCGTCAATTGGCTCAATAGGAGTTTCCTCCTCAAGTTGAGGGCTAGGGTTTGAAGTTCCTTCACCACTTGACTCTTGAAGTTCTTCAAGGCCAATTTACCTCCCACTGTCTCCTTGGCTTATAAACTCTCTCTCTCTCTCTCTATCTCTCTCTCTCTCTCTCTCTCAAGACTCCTCTTCTTGCTACAAAGACCACATTATCACTAGGTCTGTAGAAGAGGTAACCAAAGGATCTTTGTGGGTAGCCGATGAAAATACACCTCTCGCTTCGGGGTTCTAGCTTATCATGAGACTCGTGCCTCACAAAAGCCTCGCAACCCCAAATCTTGATGTAGTCTAGTTTGGGTACTTTACCAGTCCACATCTCATGAGGATTTTTTGCAACTTTCTTTGTAGGGACTAGTTTAAGGATATGGGCGGCAGTCTCTAAGGCATACCCCCATAATGAGATTGGTAGCGAAGCTCGACTCATCATGGAACGAACCATATCCAACAAGGTTCGATTACGCCTCTCAGCTACACCATTCAACTGCGGTGTCCTGGGAGGTGTCAATTATGAGACAATCCCACATTCCCTAAGATAGTCGAGGAACTATGAACTAAGATACTCACCACCTCGATCGGATCGAAGCATCTTAATGTTCCTGCCCAATTGATTCTCGACTTCCTGTTTAAATTCCTTAAACCTTTCGAAAGCCTCTGACTTATGCTTGATTAAGTAGACATATCCATATCTACTGTAATCATCAGTAAAAGTCAAATAATAACGATTAGCATCCCTTGTGGAATGTTTGAATGGTCCACACACATCCGTGTGTACAAGATCCAACAAACCTTCACCCCTCTCTCAAGAACCTTTTAAGGGAGACTTTGTCATTTTTCCAAGTAAGCATGATTCGCAACTATCATCTGACTTTAGGTCAAATGACTCCAAGACTCCATCCTTTTGGAGTTGGCCTAGGCGTTTCTTGCTCATATGCCCAAGACGACAATGCCATAATGATGCTTTATCCAAGTTATTATTATTAGGAGAATCAATACACAAAACATTGTTTCCTAAGTTTTCAACCACAGATACAGTTTCATACACACCATCACAAGGTAATGCTTTAAAATAAAGACTATTATTAAAGAAAGCATTAATCGAACCAACTTCATTATCAAATGAAAAATTAAAACCTTGTTCATACAATGCATGAAAGGAAATAATATTTCTTTCCATTTCTGGCGAATAACAACATTTATTCAAATCTAAACTAAACCCACTACTTAGCGATAAAGTATACACTCTAATCTTGGAGACAGGTGAAGCTTTCCTGTTTCCCATGATCAAGTTTATTCTTCCTTGCTCCACATTCTCACTTCTTCTTAGTCCTTGTAAATCAGAGCATATATGAATACCACAACCAGTATCAAGGACCCATGAGTTAGAATGGGGTGAGTTATTAGATAAGATAGCATAAATACCTGCATGGTTGGGTTTGACTTTCCCATCCTTCACATCTTGCTGGTACTTTGGGCAGTTTCGCTTCCAATGTGCCTTTTCATGGCAATAGAAGCATTCAACCTCTTTTGGTCAGAAGAAGGAGTGATGAAACCTTTCTTGGTTCCACTTGAAGAAGAGCCTTCAAGGGTCCTAGCCTTGGTACCCTTCGAACAACTCTTTCTCTTCTTCCCTCGTCCTTTCCCGATTGCCAAGACAGGGGTGGAGTTGGTAGGAGTAGGAGTAGTAACAACCGTCTTACCCTTAAGACCACTTTCCGCGGTCTTTAAGAGTCATTGAAGTTTGTTGAGAGTGACCTCTTCCTTGTTCATGTGGTATGTCATGCAGAATTGATCATAACATGAAGGTAAGGAGTGCAAAATGATATCTATTGCAAGTTCCTCGGGGAAGTTCAAATTAAGCTTCAGCAAACGGTCCACAAATCTTTGCATTTTCTGCATGTGGCCCGTGATGGGTTCACCATCCTTCATTCGGGTTGTTATCATGGAGAAGATGATTTCATACCTCTCTTGTCTTGCACTTTGATGGTATCTTTCCATCAAATCTTGGTGCATTTCAAAAGGGTAGAAGTCCTCGTCGGACTTTTGGAGGTCGGCTGTCATAGTGGCCATCATGATGCATGCCACCTTGGTGGCATCCCTTTCATGTGCCCTAAAGTCAACGATCTCTTGAGGAGTAGCAACTGTCTCATCAATCTCCTTAAGCTCCTTATCGAGGACATATTCTTTGTCCTCGTAGCGGGTAATCATTCAGATGTTTTTGATCCATTCATTAAAATTGGATCCATCAAAACTTACTTTCCCACACAAGTTCATTAGAGAAAAGGAGCCATTAGGATTAGATCCAGAAGTAGCAGTGTGTGCAGACATCTGAAAAGAAAAGTTTAGCTTAGAAATAGAGATAGTCCTTAATAAAACACCCAAATGTAGTATTAAGGCTAGGACCCAATCACAATATATTATACTTAGAAGAGATATGCCGTAATCTAAGTAATAACATATTTGAAAGGTAGGTGAATGACGATTCACCTATTTCCGCCAAAGACGAAATATTAAAAATATTTAATTTGGTTCTTAGAAACTCCTAGATTCTTTTGAGATTCAATGAAATTTTCAAAGGCATGTTTCAATATCAAGTGTGCCCTCCAAGTTTTGTGACTGGGATGCCGAGGATCACAAAACGAGGTGTGAAGTAACCATGCAAATTACTTGGTACCCTTAATGTATTACCCCTCAGAGGATGTGCCGGTTAACCACACACACTCCATCGATACTATGATAAACATTAAGTCACCCTTTACCTAACTTGTTAAGTTCAAGTTAGTGTGTCGGTTAACCACACACGCTCCACTAACGACTTAAACAAAGTGTAAAGTGTAATTTCATTGATTAGAAGCTTATTCACTTTTTCCTAAAATAACTAAGATTGGGAATTCAATAAAGTTTAGTTACTTTAGTATTATCATTATACTTTTAATGAGAATTTATAAGTCCTTGTCCTACCCGTTCGGCTAACGACCCTCCACCAGTCAAGCAAGCGGTGAGTGAGAGTGGAGACCCATTAAGTTGCCTTTTTATAGGCAACAACCTTATACCCACATTAAAGACTAGCTTCGTGAATGAGGCATACTAGCGGTATGACGACTTCGATCTTATACATATATATATATATATATATATATATATATATATATATATATATATATATATATATATATATATATATATATATATATATATATTAACTTATAATATTATAAGTATAAGGGTTGAATTTTAACTTTTAAAATTCTAAGGGTTGGAACTAAAGTTTTAATCAAGACTTTACTTGTTCCAAAACTTGAGGGAATTTTTGTAAACTTTCAAAACTTTTCATTTCTTGTAACTTATGAGTTAATTAGAATATTAAAAATGAAGACTCTTCATTTTTATAAGCCATGTGTTATTTTAATGTTTTTAAAACAAAGTGACTTTTGGTTTTCCATAACTTGAGGACAAGTTATGGACTCCATTAAAACACATAATGATCATGATTTAATCTACCACATAGGTTACAAATAATTTTTATGATCATCTAAACATCATAAGATCAAGAATATGAATGTGAACACTTTCATGAATAAAAAATTACACTTAAAAACTTGTAATTTTGATAATTTGTCATTGTAAATGGATTAAAATGAACATTACACCAACTGAAACAAGTCTTAAAACACCAAAATAGTTTAGGGTAATGTTCCTAGGCCATTTCCAGCAACAAAAATCGAAATTCTGAAAACTGCAGCCTCTACTCGTCGAGTGCATGAACTGACTCGACGAGTGGCTTGCATTTGGTCATTGACTCGTTGAGTCCCCCCATGGACTCGGCGAGTTCATACGGGCAGAAAGTAGAAAACTCGATTTTTCAAGCAGTTTGCACAAAAATCAAACAAGCAAGCCTAGGCTCTGATACCACTGATGGGTTTTGAGCATTCTAACACTTCCTAAGTGTACATGCAACCCTAATAACCTTGGATCTATGTTTGTCTAATAATCATGCAAAGTTGTTTTCGAAGGTTATGAACCTATCTAGCATACATGGGGTACAATTTTCTTTGTATAAAAGATAGAGCTACATACCTTGTTGTTGAAAGTGTTCCTTGAAACCTTGTGAGCGTAGCACCTCAAGTGTGATGCCTCAAATGCTTCACACAACACGAAATGCAAAGAATAAACTTGAGAGAATACTCTAACACATGCAAAATCGGCCAAGCCCTCTTATTTCTTTTGTGTAGCCGATGTTGGGGAGAGTTACATTGCTTATAGAGTGTCTGACATTAGGTAAACCCTAATGTTCCATGACTCTTCATTTCTTGATCCATGGGTTAACTCCATGGAGCGTCCATGGAGCATCTTATGGTTGGAACCCAACTTGATAATCTATGGAGCCTCTTAGCCCACTATATAAGATATGGAAGATTTACATAATCTACCCATATATTTAATTAGTTATCTTTTGATCACTTAATTAATTCTAAATTAATTCTTGAACAAAACTAATTAAATAATATTATTAATATATTAGAACTTATAATATATTAATAAACCATATGTGTTATTTCTCTCATTTAGTTTATCCAATTGCTTGGTGCCATGAAACCCAAATGGACCATGCCGGGTCGGGTCAAGTACTTACCAGAAATAGTTATGGACTTAGACACCTTATCCAACAGTCTCCCACTTAGATAAGTCTAATAACTATAACTGCAGTACTTCAGGAACCAATCGGCAATCGTAGCTCTTTCAAGGTCTCTCGGAACTGAGAAGATGTTGATACGCCATTTAAGATAAGTGATCATATAATCCTCTGTTCTAGATATCAGCCGGACAATTAGATGGAATAATGTCTTACTCATTGTCTAGCAGTTTGTTTCCCGATTCCCGATTTGTTTGACAAAGAACTTAATTGAACACATCAACTTAGTTCTGACCGGGCCCGGTACATAGGTCAAAACAAAATCATCGAGGGGCCCAGATATCAGCTTCTAATCCAAGAAGGAACAGATAAACTTTGACTCATATATTTGTTCTACCACTCATTGAATTATACACAAAAGCACGTTTTATAACATCGAGTTACCAATGCGTTTTCGTACAATCAATGCATAACCAAATCGTATGTAACAAATCATATCTCTAGGTTTGAAGACTTATATGATATTACTGTCTCACGATCATTCGAGATAAATTCCATTAAGTGATTCCAGTGAGCGAGGGTTGAGTCCAATGCTCAGAACTTATGAGCACTCATGATTGTTGTAGCCATGTCCAAGAGCTTAGACCTCTACATCCAATCATGACAGTCTTGATTCATACCTACTTCCGACATATGACCGACTGTGGTGGTTTGAATAATAAGATATACCAAACATAATTATTTTGGAAGTCAAAACATGCAAAAGAAATATAGTAAACGACCGACAAGAGATAGGAACACTTTACTCATAAATAAAACACCTTTGATTCATCATCTAATGTCAATTACACTTTACAAATTTAGAGGTTATCTAACTAATAAATCTAATACCATCCTTCAGCCGTATGTTCCGAGTATGCTGGAGATGCTTAACCCGAGTCAGTCCCTTCGTGAGGGGATCTGCTGGATTCTCATCCGATGATACCCTCTTTGCCACGAGGAGTCCTTCTATTCGATGTCTGATAAAATGGTATTTTCTGTCGATGTGTCTGGATCTCCCATGATCCCTTGGTTCCTTGGCTAAGGCAACAACGCTTTAACTATCACAGAAAATTTCCATTGGCTCTTTAATAGCTGGTACAAATCCAAGGTCTCCAATGAAGTTCTTCATCCATATCGCCTCCTTTGCTGCCTCGCTTGTTGCAATATACTATGATTCGCAAGTTGAATCATCCACTGTCTCTTGCTTGGAACTCTTTCAAGGAATTGCTCCTCCGTTTAGAGTAAAGACCCAGCCTGACTGAGAGCGGAAATTATCCCTATCAGTCTGAAAGCTAGCATCACTGTACCCTACAACTCTCAAGTCATCACTCCCACCGAGGGTAAGGACCCAGTCCTTAGTCCTTCGTAGGTACTTGAGGATATTCTTTACCGCAGTCCAATGTGCCTTGCCAGGGTTCCCCTGATACCTGCTAACCATGCTCAAGGCAAAGGCTACATCAGGTCGAGTACACATCATAGCATACATGATCGATCCTACAGCTGAAGCATAAGGTATTCGACTCATTTCTGCTATCTCAGCCTCAGTACTAGGGCTTTGTGTCGTACTCAATCTGGCGTTACTCTGGATGGGTAACACTCCTTTCTTGGAGTCCTGCATGCTGAATCTCTTCAGCACCTTATCCAAGTAGGTACTCTGACTAAGTCCAATTAGTCTTTTACTCCTTTCTCTCAAGATCCTTATCCCTAGAATATAGGCAGCTTCTCCTAGGTCCTTCATAGAGAAACATTTCCCAAGCCAGGACATAACTTCCTGCAGAGTTGGGATGTCATTTACTATGAGTAGTATGTCATCCACATACAATACCAAAAAGCTAACTATACTCCCACTAGCCTTGACATACACACAAGATTCATCTTTACTCCTAGAAAAGCCAAATTCCTTGACTTTCTCATAAAAGCAAAGATTCCATCTGCGAGGTGCTTGCATTAATCCATAAATGGATTTCTCAAGCTTACACACTCTATTAGGGTACTCGTTACTGACAAAACCTTCTAGTTGACTCATGTAAACATCTTCAGTCAACTTTCCATTAAGGAAAGCGGTTTTGACATCCATTTGCCATATTTCATAGTCCTGAAATGCAGCTATGGCTAACGTAACCCTAATAGACTTAATCTTGGCTACTGGAGAAAAAGTCTCATCATAATCCACTCCAGGAGTTTGAGAGAAGCCCTTTGCAACCAGTCGCGCTTTATAAGTGTGTACATTACCATCCATGTCGGTCTTCTTCTTGAAGATCCATTTGCACCCTACAGTCTTACGACCTCGTACATGCAAATAATTATTTTTCCAAGGTTCATATCCTAACTAGCATGGCATGGGGAACATGAATCAAATAAAGCTAGTAGAAATACTTACCTTGTAGTAGTAGTTGATTGTTTGGAGTTTTAGATCCTAGCACCAATAATGTGGATGCCTCAAATGGAAATCACAAATCACCACAAACTTGGAACTTTGAGAGAATAGTCATTACTATCTTGAAATCGGCCCTCTTGCTTTACTCACCTCAACTAGTATTTGATTTCAAGAACCAAAGCCTCCTTTATATAGTGTGGTGGATTAGGGTTACATCCATGTAAACCCTAATACCCCTGTCTCTTCATTTCCATGAGATCCATGGAGTATCCATGGACTTTCCATGCAAGCCTAGCCCATTCCAAATAAGCATTAGCCCACACTATATAAATATAGAAGCCCATATTTAATTAGTAATATCTTTGATCTCTAAATTAATCCTAGATTAATTATAGATCAATACTAATTAAATAATATGATCTTATATTAATATATTAGAACTTATAATATATTAATAAATCATAATTTGTACTATTCTCAAAAGATTATCCATAAATTGTTCGGGTGAAGTGCTACCCAGATGGACCATGCTGGGTCGGGTCAAGTACATACCAAATATAGTTATGGACTTAGACACTATATCCAACAGTCTCCCACTTGGATAAGTCTAATAACTATAGTTGCAAGTATGACTTTAGGAACCGATAAGCAAGCGTAGCTCTTTAAACTCTGTTGAACTAGAACGCGCCATTTTAGATAAGTGATCATATAATCCTCTGTTCTAGATATTAGCCGGACAAATACATGGAACATGGTCTTACTTATTGTCCAACATTTGTTTCCCGATTTTCGATTTGTTTGACATAGAACTTAACTGAACACATCAATTTAGTTCTGACCAAGCCCAGTACCTAGGTCAAAACAAAATCATCGAGGGGCCCAGATATCGCTTCTAATCCTAGAAGGAACTGATAAACTTCGACTCATATGTTTTTTCTACCACTCATTGAATTATACACAAAGGCACGTTTTATAACATCGAGTTACCAATGTGGTTTCGTAGAATCAATGCATAACCAACTCGTAAGTAACAAATCATATCTCTAGGTTTGAAGACTTATATGATATTACCGTCTCATGATCACTCGAGATAAATTCCATGAAGTGATTCCAGTGAGCGTGGGTTGAGTCCAATGCTCAGAACTTATGAGCACTCATGATTGTTGTAGCCATGTCCAACACCTTAGACCTCTGCAACCAATCATGACAGTCTTGATTCATACCTACTTTCGAAATATGACCGACTGTGGTGGTTTGAATAATATGATATACCAAACATAATTATTCTGGAAGTCAAAAAATGCAAAAAAAATATAGTAAACGACCGACAAGAGATAGCAACACTTTGCTCATAAATAAAACACCTTTTATTCATCATCTAATGTCAATTACACTTTACAAATTTCGAAATTATCTAACTACTAAAACTAATATAATCCTTCAGCCCTATGCTCCGAGCATGCTGGAGATGCTTAGCCCGAGTCAGTCCCTTCGTGAGGGGATCTGCTGGGTTCTCATCCGATGATACCCTCTTTGCCATGAGGATTCCTTCTTCTGTTCGATGTCTGATGAAGTGATATTTTCTGTCAATGTGTCTAGATCTTCCATGATCTTTTGGTTCCTTGGCTAAGGCAACCGAACTATTGCTGTCACATAAAATCTCCATTGGCTCCTTTATATCCGGTACAACTCCAAGTTCTCCGATGAAGTTCTTTAGCCATATAGCCTCCTTTGCAGCCTCGCTTGCTGCTATATACTCTGATTCACAAGTGGAATCAGCCACTGTCTCCTGCTTGGAACTTTTCCAAGTAATTGCGCCTCCGTTTAGGGTAAAGTCCCAGCCCGACTGAGAGCGAAAATTATCCATGTCAGTCTGGAAGCTAGCATCACTGTACCCTACAACTCTCAAGTCATCACTCCCACCAAGGGTAAGGACCCAGTCCTTAGTCCTTCGCAGGTACTTGAGGATATTCTTTACCGCAGTCCAGTGTGCCTTGCCAGGGTTCCCCTGATACCTGCTAACCATGCTTAAAGCAAAGGCTACATCAGGTCGAGTACACGTCATAGCATACATGATCAATCCTACAGCTGAAGCATAAGGTAGTCGACTCATTTATGCTATCTCAGTCTCAGTACTAGGGCTTTGTGTCTTACTCAATCTGGCGTTACTCTGAATGGGTAACTCACCTTTCTTGGAGTTATGCATGTTGAATCTTTTCAACACTTTGTCCACATAGGTGATTTGAGTAAGTCTAATTAGTCTTTTACTCCTGTTTCTCAAAATCCTTATCCCTAGGATATAGGCAGCTTCACCAAGGTCCTTCATAGCGAAACACTTCCCAAGCCAGGACTTTACTTCCTGCAGGGTTCGGATGTCATTTCCTATGAGTAGTATGTCATCCACATACAGTACCAAAAAGCTGACTATGCTCCCACTAGCCTTGATATAGACACAAGATTCATCTTCACTGCTTGAAAAGCCAAATTCCTTGACTTTCTCATCAAAGCAAAGATTCCATCTGCGGGGTGCCTGTTTCAATCCATAAATGGATTTCTCGAGTTTACACACCCTATTGGGGTACTCTGTACTGACAAAACCCTCTGCCTGAATCATGTAAACATCTTCAGCCAACTTTCCATTAAGGAAAGCGGTTTTGACATCCATTTGCCATATTTCATAGTCATGAAATGCAGAAATGGCTAACAGAACCCTAATAGACTTAATCTTGGCCACTGGTGAAAAGGTCTCATCATAATCAACTCCCAGAGTTTGAGAATAACCCTTTGCAACTAGTCATGCCTTATAGGTGTGTACATTACCATCCATGTCGGTCTTCTTCTTGAAGATCCATTTGCACCCAACTACCTTATGATTAGGTACATTGTCAACCAAGTTCCAAACTTGATTTTCATACATGGACTGTATCTCGCTATCCATAGCCTCTTTCCATTTAGCAGCCTCAGGGCTTGCCATGGCTTCTGTGTAGCTGTTAGGCTCATCCAGATTTAATAGTGTGTTATCACTGATAAGTGTCTCACCTTCTGTAGTAATATGGAAACCATAATAATGCTCAGGTGCATTCCTAACTCTGGTGGAACGCCTCAGAGGTATAGATTCTTCAGTTGGCTCAACATGAGTTTCCTCCTCATGTTGAGGGCTAAGGTTTAAGGTTCCTTCATCACTTGAATCTTGAAGTTCCTTAAGGTCAATTTGCCTCCCACTGTCTCCTTGACTCATGAATTCTCTCTCTCTCTCTCTCTCAAGAATCCTCTTCTTGCTACAAAGACCACATGATCACTGGGTCTGTAGAAGATGTAGCCAAAGGATTTCTATGGATAGCCAATGAAAATACACCTTTCGCTTCGGGGTTCGAGCTTATCGTGAGTCTCGCGTCTCACGAAAGCCTCACAACCCCAAATCTTGATGTGATCTAGATTGGGAACTTTTCCAGTCCACATCTCGTGAGGTGTTTTGGCAACCTTCTTTGTAGGGACTAGATTAAGGATATGGGCGGCAGTCTCTAAGTCATACCCCCAAAATGAGATTGGTAGCGAAGCTCGACTCATCATGGAACGAACCATGTCCAACAAGGTCCGATTGCGCCTCTCAGCTACACCATTCAACTATGGTGTCCTAGGAGGTGTCAATTGTGAGATAATCCCACATTCCTTAAGATATTCAAGGAACTCAGTACTAAGATACTCACCACCACGATCAGATCGAAGCATCTTAATGTTCCTGCCCAACTGATTCTCTATTTCTTTCTTAAACTCTTTGAATTTCTCAAAGGTTTCTGACTTATGCTTAATTAAGTAGACATATCCATATCTACTAAAATCATCAGTGAAAGTCACATAAAACCGATTAGCTTCTCTTGTGGCAGTTCTGAAGGGTCCACACACATCCGTGTTTATGAGGTCCAACAAACCTTCACCCCTAGCACAAGTGCCAGTAAAAGGTGACTTTGTCATTTTACCAAGCAAACAAGATTCACAACTATCATCTGACTTTAGGTCAAATGACTCCAAGACTCCATCCTTTTGGAGTTGGCCTATGCGTTTCTTGCTTACATGTCCAAGACGATAATGCCATAATGATGCTTTATCTAAGCTAGTGGAAGAGTCAATATACAATACATTATTTCCTAGATTATCTACAACCGATACAGTTTCATACACGCCATCACAAGGTAATGCTTTAAAATAATGAACATTATTAAAGAAAGCATCAATACTACCATTATTATTATCAAAATAAAAGGTAAAACCTTGTTTATGCAATGCATGAAAGGAAATAACATTTCTTGCCATTTCTGGCGAATAATAACACTTATTCAAATCTAATGTAAACCCACTATTTAGCATTAAGGAATAAACTCCTATCTTGGTGACAGGTGAAGCTTTCCTGTTTCCCATGATCAAGTTTATCTTTCCTTGCTCCACATTCTCACTTCTTCTTAGTCCCTTCAAATCACAACATATGTGAATACCACAACTGGTATCAAGGACCCAAGACTTAGAATGAGGTGAGTTATTAGACAATATAGTGTATATACCTGCATGGTTGGGTTTTACTTTCCCATCCTTCACATCTTGCTGGTACTTTGGGCAGTTTCGCTTCCAGTGTGACTTTTCATGACAATAGAAGCATTCAGCCTCATTAGGGTTAGCAGAAGGAGTGACAAAACCTTTCTTGGTTTTGCTTGAAGAGGAGCCTTCAAGGGTCTTACCCTTGGTACCCTTAGAGGGGTTCTTTCTCTTCTTCGCTTTTCCATGCCCGATGGCCAAGACATTGGCCGCAGTAGGAGTAGGAGTAGGAGTAGTAACAACCGACTTACCATTTAGACACTTTCTGCGGTCTTCAAGAGTCCCTGAAGTTTACTAAGGGTGACTTCTTCCTTGTTCATGTGATATGTCATGCGGAATTGATCATAACACGATGGTAAGGAGTGCAAAATGATGTCTATTGCTAACTCCTCGGGGAAGTTCACATTCAACTTCAGTAAACGGTCCACATACCTTTGCATTTTATGCAAGTGGCCCGTGATGGGTTCACCATCCTTCATTCAGGTTGTTATCATGGAGGAGATTATTTCATATCGCTCTTGACGTGCACTTTGATGGTAACGGTCCATCAAATCCTGGTGCATCTCAAAAGGATAATAGTCCTCATAGGACTTTTGGAGCTCGACTGTCATGGTGGCCATCATGATGCATGCTTCTTTTGTAGCATCCCTTTCATGCATCTCATAATCAGCAAGCTCTTCAGGAGAAGCAGTTAGCTTGGGTACCTTTAGCTCCTTGTCAAGAACATATTCTTTGTTCTCATACTGAGTGACCATCCTGATGTTCCTGATCCAATCAGTAAAGTTAGATCCATTGAAGATGACTCTCCCACAAAGATTCATGAGAGAGAAAGAGCTAGTAGGGTTAGATCCAGAAGCATTATTATTGGAAGACATCTGAAAAGAAGAGGGAATAGATTAGATTAGATTTAGAGATAGTCCTTAATAAAACACCCAAATGTAGTATTAAGGCTAAGACCCAACACAAAATTTTATAACTTAGAAGAGGGATGCCGTAATCTAAGCTATAAGATATTTGAAGGTAGGTGAATGACGATTCACCAATTTCCACCATGGAAAAACGAAATTTTAATTAGGTTTTAATTGGTTTAGAAACTCCTAGATTCTTTGAGATTCATTGAACTTTCTTCAATGGCATGTTTCAATCTCGAGTGTGCCCTTCAAGTTTTGTGACTGGGATGCCAAGGATCACAAAACAAGGTGTGAAGTAACCATGCAAATTACTTGGTACCCTTAATGTATTACCCCTTAATCGATGTGCCGGTTAACCACACACGCTCCATCGATACTTTGATAAACATTAAGTCACCCTTCACCTACTTTGTTAAGTTCAAGTTAGTGTGCCGGTTAACCACACACGCTCCACTAACGACTTAAACAAAGTGTAAAGTGTAATTCCATGGATTAGCACCTTATTCACATTTTCCTAAAGTAACTAAGATTGGGAATTTAATAAAACATTTAGTTACTTTATAATTATCATTATACTTTTAATGAGAATTTATAAGTCCTTGTCCTACTCGTTCGGCTAACGACCCTCCACCAGTCAAGCAAGCGGTGAGTGAGAGTGGACACCCATTAAGTTACCATTTTATAGGCAACAACCTTATACCCACCTTATAGATTAGCTTCGTGAATGAGGCGTACTAGCGGTAAGACGACTTTGATCTTATATATATATATATATATATATATATATATATATATATATATATATATATATATAACTTATAATATTATAAGTATAAGGGTTGAATTTTAACTTTTAAAATTCTAAGGGTTGGAACTAAAGTTTTAATATGACTTTACTTGTTCCAAAACTTGAGGGCAAGTTTTGTAAACTTTCAAAACTTTTCATTTCTTGTAACTTATGAGTTAAATAGAGTAATAAAAATGAAGACTCTTCATTTTTCTAACTCTTGTGTTCTTTTAATGGTTTTAATTCAAGTGTGACTCTTGGTTTTCCATAACTTGAGGACAAGTTATGGACTCCATTAAAACACATTATGATCAAGAATTAAACTACCAAGTAGGTTACAAGTAATTCCTATGATCATCTGAATTCATAAGATCAAGAACATGAATATCCATATCAAAGTTTCAAGACCATATGAACACATATAATCATGAAAAATTGATATTAACCATTGTAAACGAATTAGAACAAACATTACACCATCTAAAAACAAGTTTTATAACACCAAAACAGTTTAGGATAATGTTTCTAGTCCATTTCCAGCAGCAAAAGTCGAAAATCTGCATTCTTTGGCTCCTACTCGTCGAGTGCACGAACCTACTCGCCGAGTAGGATGAAGATACACATGAACTCGGCGAGTTCATTAGACAGACAACAAGTTTTTGACTTTTTCCAATATTTTGCATCAAGTATCAAACAAACAAGCCTTGGCTCTGATACCACTGATGGGTTTTGAGCATTCTAACACTTCCTAAGTGTACATGCAACCCTAATAAATCTTGGATCTATGTTTGTCTAAGATACATGCAAATAATTATTTTTCCAAGGTTCATATCCTAACTAGCATGGCATGGGGAAAATGAATCCAATAAAGATAGTAGAAATACTTACCTTGTAGTAGTAGTTGATTGCTTGGTGTTTTAGAGCCTAGCACCAATAGTGTGGATGCCTCAAATGGAAATCACAAATCACCACAAACTTGGAACTTTGAGAGAATAGTCACTACTATCTTGAAATTGGCCCTCTTGCTTTACTCACCTCAACTAGTATTTGATTTCAAGAACCAAAACCTCCTTTATATAGTGTGGTGGATTAGGGTTACATCCATGTAAACCCTAATACCCCTGTCTCTTCATTTCCATGAATCCATGGAGTATCCATGGACTTTCCATGCAAGCCTAGCCCATTCCAAATAAGCATTAGCCCACACTATATAAATATAGAAGCCCATATTTAATTAGTAATATTTTTGATCTCTAAATTAATCCAAGATTAATTATAGATCAATACTAATTAAATAATATGATCTTATATTAATATATTAGAACTTATAATATATTAATAAATCATAACTTGTACTATTCTCAAAAGATTATCCATAAATTGTTCGGGTGAAGTGCTACCCAAATGGACCATGCCGGGTCGGGTCAAGTACATACCAAATATAGTTATGGACTTAGACACTATATCCGACATAAACTCCAATCTTGGTGACAGGTAAAGCTTTCCTATTCCCCATGATTAAGTTTATTCTTCCTTGCTCCACATTCTCACTTCTTCTTAGTCCCTGCAAATCAGAACAGATATGAATACCACAGCCGGTATCAAGGACCCAAGAGTTAGAATGGGGTGAGTTATTAGATAAAATAGTGTAAATACCAGCATGGTTGGGTTTAACTTTCCCATCCTTCACATCTTGCTGGTATTTTGGGCAGTTCCGCTTCCAATGTGATTTTTCATGGCAATAGAAGCATTCAGCCTCTTTTGGGTCAGAAGAAGGAGTGACGAAACCTTTCTTGGTTCCACTTGAAGAAGAGCCATCAAGGGTCCTAGCCTTGGTACCCTTCGAAGAGCTCTTTCTCTTCTTCCCATGACTTTTCCCGATTGCAAAACTCGGACGAAGTTTGGAGTAGGAGTGTTAACAACCGACTTCCCCTTAAGACCTATTTCTGCGGTCTTGAAAAGACCCTGAAGTTTGCTAAGTGTGATCTCTTCCTTATTCATGTGATAGGTCATGCGGAATTGATCATAGCACGATGGTAAGGAGTGCAAAATGATATCTATTGCAAGCTCCTCAGGGAAGTTCACATTAAGCTTCAGCAACCGATCCACATACCTTTGCATTTACTGCATGTGGCTCGTGACGTATTCCCCGTCCTTCATCATGGTTGTTATCATGGAGCAGCTGATTTCATACCTCTATTGTCGTGCACTTTGATGGTATCTTTCCATCAGATCTTGGTGCATTTCAAAAGGGTAGAAGTCCTCATAGGACTTTTGGAGTTCCGCTGTCATTGTGGCCATCATGATGCATGCCACTTTGGCAGCATCCCTTTCATGTGCTTGTAAGTCAGTGATCTCCTGGGGAGTTGCAGTGGTCTCATCAATCTCCTTAAGCTCCTTGTCTAGGACATATTCTTTGTCCTCGTAGCGGGTAATCATCCTGATGTTTCTGATCCATTCATTGAAGTTGGATCTATCAAAAGTGGCTTTCCCACACAAGTTCATAAGGGTAAAGGAGCCATTAGGATAGAGCCAGAAGGAGCATTGTTTGAAGACATATGAAGGAAGAGGACAAGATTAGTTTAGATACTAAGGGAGTCCTTAATAAAACACCCAAATGTAATATTAAGGCTAGGATCCAATCACAATATATTATAACTTAGAAGAGGTATGCTGTAATCCAAGCTATAACATATTTGAAAGGTAGGTGAATGACGATTCACCAATTTCCACCATGAAAAACGAAATATTAAATATTAGGTTTTTGATTGGTTCTTAGAAATTCCTAGATTCTTTTGAGATTCAATGAACTTTTCAAAGGCATGTTTCAATCTCGAGTGTGCCCTCCAAGTTTTGCGACTGGGATACCGAGGATCACAAAACGAGGTGTGAAGTAACCATGCAAATCACTTGGTACCCTTAAAGTTTATCACTCAATCGATGTGTCGGTAAACCACACAGCTCCACTAATACTATGATAAACCTTAAGTCACCCTATACCTACCTTGTTAAGTCCAAGTTAGTGTGTCAGTTAACCACACATGCTCCACCAACGACTTAAACAAAGTGTAAAGTGTAATTTCATGGATTAGCACCTTATTCACATTTTTCCTAAAGTAACTAAGATTGGGAATTTAATAGAAGCATTTAGTTGCTTTATAATATTCATCATACTTTTAATGAGAATTTAGAAGTCCTTGTCCTACCCGTTCGGCTAACGACCCTCCACCGATCAAGGAAGAGGTGGTTGAGAGTGGATACCCATTAAGTTGCCATTTTATAGGCAACAACCTTATACCCCCTTATAGACCGGCTTCGTGAATGAGGCGTACTAGCGGTAAGGCGACTCGCTCTTATACATACATATATATATATATATATATATATATATATATATATATATATATTATTAACTTATCATATTATAAAGTATAAGGGTTGAATTTTAAGTTTTTAAAATTCTAAGGGTTGGAACTAAAGTTTTTATCAAGACTTTACTTGTTCCAAAACTTGAGGGCAAGTTTTGTAAACTTCCAAAACTTTTCATTTCTTGTAGCTTATGAGTTAATTAGAGTATTAAAAATGAAGGCTCTTCATTTTTATAACCCATGTGTTTTTAATGGTTTTTAAAACAAAGTGACTTTTGGTTTTCCATAACTTGAGGACAGGTTATGGACTCCATTAAAACACATAATGATAATGAATTAATCTACCATATAGGTTACAAACAATTCCTATGATCATCTAAACATCATAAGATCAAGAACATGAATATGAACACTTTCATGAATCAAAAATTACACTTAAAAACTTGTAATTTTGATAATTTGTCATTGTAAATGGATTATCATGAACATTACACCAACTAAAACAAGTTTTAAAACACCAAAACAGTTTAGGGTAATGTTCCTAGTCCATTTCCAGCAACAAAAATCGAAATTATGAAGACTCCAGCCTCTACTCGTCGAGTGCATGAACTGACTCGACGAGTAGCTTGAATTTGGTCATGGACTCGTCGAGTCCCCCCATGGACTCAACGAGTTCATACGGGCAGAAATCAGAAAACTCGATTTTTTCAAGCAGTTTGCACAAAAATCAAACAAGCAAGCCTAGGCTCTGATACCACTGATGGGTTTTGGGCATTCTAACACTTCCTAAGTGTACATACAACCCTAATAACGTTGGATCTATGTTTGTCTAATTATCATGCAAAGTTGAATTCCAAGGTTATATTCCTATCTAGCATACATAGGGAACAATTTTTTAACTTGAATGAAAGATAGAATAACTTACCTTGTTTTTCCTTATGTTCCTTGAAACCTTGTGAGCCTAGCACCGCAAGTGTGATGCCTCAAATGCTTCACACAACACCAAATGCTCTTGGAAAGACTTTTGAGAGAACATACACTTCTTAAAATCGGCCTAGCCCTCTTGTTTCATATGTGTAGCCAATTTTGGTGGAGAATGGGATTCTTATATAGTGTTGACACATCTAGGGTTACACCATGTAAACCCTAATGTGCCATGACTCTTCATTTCCATGACCCATGGGTTTGTAACTCCCATGGAGCATCCATGGAGAATCCTATGTGTGGAACCCAACTTGATAATCCATGGAGCCTCTTAGCCCACTATACAAGATATGGATGATTTACATAATCAACTCATATATTTAATTAGTTATCTTTTTATCACTTAATTAATTCTAAATTAATTCTTGATCAAACTAATTAAATAATATTATTAATATATTATAACTTATAATATATTAATAATCTCCAAGTGTTATTTCTCTCATTTAGTCTATCCAATTGCATGGTGCGATGCAACCCAAATGGACCATGCTGGGTCGGGTCAAGTACTTACCATAAATAGTTATGGACTTAGACACCTTATCCAACAAAAACATTTTTGGAATGTTAAACTATAAGTCTTCAAGATTAAGTGCTTAATTAATTAGGCCAAGTTGTGTTTTTCCCTTTTTGGACCTAGGAGTGAAACCCTTACCTCTTGGAGAGTCTAAAGGGATAAAGTTGGAAACTTTATCCAGTTAGACCATGGTATGGCTCATATATGAGCTTTGGAGCCCTTAGAATTGAAGAAAGACAACTTAAGCCATAAAGTTATGAGGAGCCCAGTGCCCACGACATGGCGACTCAGCTAAGACTCATATTTATTGTCATTTATTGGCCACGACGTGACCGAGGATGGCCACGACGTGGCGGCTAGCTGGAGTGACTTTTGACTTTGAATGTTGACCATTGACTTTGACCAAGTTTGACTTTAGGTTATTTGTGATATTTTGAGTAGTAAATTGATGCTTGGTCCCTGGTTGTTGTATAAGTGAGCTGTAGATCCGATAGTTGGAGCAACATTCAGTTCTGCTATCTTATGTGATTTAGGTGAAATTTTCTTCACTGTACTTATGGGTCGAAGGCACCAATGTCGGCCCACTAGATTATGTATCATGGTATATTGGATGATTTTCGATGGATATGTTTTAGACTAGTAGATCTGTATGATTACCTATGTTCATTAGATATGGGTTGAGATGGTCCTGCTTTATACTGACGGCCAAGATACCTGGGGAGGTCTGGATAGATAGAAGGCCTACGAAGCGGTCCAGTCAGACCGAAGGCCCAACATGTGATCCAAATAGGTTGTTGGTCCTACGAGGTGGTCCTGTTAGGCTGAAGGCTCATATATGCATGATGTTATCTATCTGGTAGTGTGTGGTACTTTGGGGGAACTCACTAAGGTTGACATACAATTTGATTGTTATGGTTTTATGTACTTATAAGGATAGGGGAAAGGCGAAGGCGTGATCGTACACATCCTTTAGTGTTATGTTTTGGAGATTTTATGATACTCTGATTTTGGGATAATTGTATATGATACTTGGTTTTATGACTTGAGTTTTGATTGAAATAATGATTTTATTTTAACTGTAAAATAAAAATTTTATCATGATTTTTTGGATGTTACATAGGTGGTAATGATGTCTTGGGTTCTATGTAGTTTAAGTTGGATAGCCTAAGAACTCTTGATTTAATTCCTGATTGTGATGTTCTTGTCTGATTCTTCACTCTTAGGTGGGTCATCTGTTCGACTATCTATCTGGTCCCTAACTACATATAAATTTATGTATTTTATGGAAGACCAGGATCTGGCCCTTGACAATTGTATGGAAGACTAGGATCTAGCTCCTGGAAGTTGTATGTAAGACCGAGATTTTGCCACAACATTGCAAGGAGAGACCATGATTTGGCCCATTGAAAGATGTAAGACTATGATTTGGCCCATAACATTCACCCAGGATTGGAGCAGACACGTTATTTCATGTATGTTTGTTACGTATGTTAATGTGGATAAGAGATTTGGCTGGTCAGTACTAGAGTCGAACTCTTATGTGGATGCATTGTATATATGATGGAATATGTGGTATACTAGGGAACTCACTAAGATTTATGCTTACAATTGTGGATTAAACATTTTGCAAGTCGTTCATAAGAAGATCTTGACGGTACTGTACACATGTATCGAAGATGTTCAATCAAACCCAAGTCATAAAAGCCAAATATCCAAATACAAATGACCCAAAATCAGTATCATAAAATATCCAAAACATATCACTAAAGGATGTGTACGATCACGCCTTTGTCTTGCCCCAATCCTATGAGGTACATGAAACATAAGACTTAAACTGTAAGCCAAATCTTAGTGAGATCCCCTAAAATACCCCACACAACATAACATATACAAACATGCATGCTGGGTCCACAATCATCAGACTAGATTACCCTTAGGTCTACATCCATCGTGCTGGATTACCCTTGGCCCATAGTCATCGGACTGGATTGCCTCGGCCTAATCAGTCATCAGACTGGAATGCACCAGTCTGGTGGCTTACACACATAGTAGTAAAGCCTCAACCCATATCGCACAATGTCGACATATGCAACAGATAAATCAAATAATAATACAGATAATCATATAGATCTACAATCACTATAGCATAGTAACATCCCATATACTAAGATACATAACCTAGTAGGCCGATATTGGTTCCTTCAACCAACACGTACAATCAGGAAAACTTACTTCGATGACAGAAAGATAGCAGAACCGAATGCTGCTCCAACTACTGGCTCTACGGGTCACCTGTATAACACCTAGGGACCAAGCCTCAATCAACTACTCAAAATATCCCAAATGACCTAAAGGCAAACTTGGTCAAAGTCAAAGTTAACTCTAGATGGTTGCCTCATTGTAGCCACCCATGGTCACGTCGTGGTTGCTAAACGACAAAGAAGACGGATTACAACCCAGTCACCAAGCCGTGGCACCCTTAGGTCATGCCATGGGGAATGGTCTAGACAACTTAATCCATTAAATCGTTTTCCCACGACTTCAGGAGCTCCAAAGCTCAGATTTGGTCCTTTACATGATTTGGATGGATAAAGTTTCCAATTTTATCCATCAAAATATCTCAATAGGACAAGATTCCAAACCCTAGATACTTAAGGATGGTTAAATTCATCAATACACCTATTAAGCACCCTATCCTTAGAGTTGATCCTCCAAAATTTCCAGAAGAGTTTCTTAGTCCTAACGAGCTTTAAAATTCATAGCTTTATGCACATGCATGCCCCTTCCATTTTAGGTTAAAATCATGGAAATAAAGGCTTAAACTTAAGCATGGGGAGCAAAAAGTACCTAGATCTTCAGATCTAGAACATATGACATATGAATGATCCCATAGATCCATTAAGTTTCCAAATTTATGAGATCCAACCTTCCAAATTCTCTCACCATGATGATATAGGAAAAAATAGCTAGATCTAGACATATAAAGCATAAAGATTCAATTTTGAGGACTTAAAAGAGTCTAGAAATGTGCACAAGATTGAAGAGGAGAGTTGCTTGCTGGAACTAACTCAAGGCGGCCTTCTTCTTCTTCAAAACACCACTAAACACACACAAATTCAAGGGGAGCAAAGGAGGCTAGGGTTTTCTCTTGGAGGCCAAAGGAGAGTGAATGAGGCTGAGGGTGAGCAACCCTAGGCATAACATCCCTTAAATAGGGGCTCAAACCCCAGATTAGGGTTTGTCATTAAACAACGACAATTATATGGCAATATATGCCACGTCGTGGCAATAACTTAAAGGCCACGCCGTAGCCAATAGAAATCCAACCTCAAATTATTAAATTTAATTTAAAAAGGAACATACCTAAAACTTGGCATTACATATGATTTATTTATGTATTGCAGTATGTGTTGTGAACCTTATGTCGATATTAGTTAACTATTAAGAGAATACATTAAGTTACATGCCACAAATATTAAGTAGTTCTAGAATGTTTGATTTGGATCTATTGTGCAACTCTTGTATGAGTCGAACCATTGTAGTGCATGATCTTTTAGTAGAAGGATTGTTTAGTCTTTGTTGCATGTAATTGTATTCGTAAGATAGTTAAGTGACATTAGTAGAAGTTTCTTTCACGATTGATAGCCGGGTGTGGTGGGAATTCCTAGTAACCTAGGAAACGCGCTAGAATATGCTAGTTCAGACTCGTTCCTGAGTAGAATCGTATACAGATTCTAGGAAGTGTAGTATTATGCACATGGCTAGGTATATACATGCATATGAGGAGCTTTATGGAGTGTTGCGAAGTGACTTGGGAGTCTTGGAATAGTCCTTGGAACAAGTATGGACAGGTGTGGAAGGTAGTATTGGGCCCGTACTATTGGAAGCATATGATCTATACTTGGGTCAGGGGGTGTTCCAGGAATACCGAGGAACTTGTAGGTGGGTATGCATAGTGTGCGTTTGCACTGTTCATTTATTTAACTGCATTTTTGTTATCTTCCAAATTTAGGATGACAACCTATTGTGTTAGTGATGAGATCCCGAGTGAGAGGGATGTCTGCGACATCATAGTTGCAGAGACTTCAAAATTCATGAGAGAGGAATCGCCTGGTTTGATTAGTTCACTTGGGGATGAGTTGATTTTAGTGATGGATGAGCAACTTAGGGTTCTTTGGGCTGATTTGGAGGCCGGTTGTAACAACCCAAAGTTGTTCATCGCCAAAACCCCATTCTACCCGTATAACTCGTCGTATATCGAAACGTCCCGATATCGTTTTTGGGTTTAGTTAATTAAAATTTTATGTTTACTATCATCCAATGAGTGTCCAAATCCTTTAGGAACCCATGAAATTAGCCCAAAACATTTATTTCATAAGTTTTAAAAAAACGTCCCCGTCGGGTGACGGAAACTTAATCGGGTGCGACCTAAAGCTTCGTTTAAGGCCGGTATCAGGTAGAATTCCACCGTGTCCAAGTTTTGGGAACTATATAAACGTGTTTAAACATTCATTTGAAGCTTTTTCCTTCTCTCTCTACTCTCTCTCTAACCTCTCTCCTAAATCCATAGTTTAAGGGTCCAAAACTCAATTTTAAGGCCTCAAATCCCTAAGGAACCTCGTGTATTTACAAGCCCCGGATCAACTCTTAGCGTCCAAATCGACACATTTCTCATCCGGTGAGTTCATACCCCTACTCTTTTTCACTGTTTTTAACTGTTTTCAGGGGGGGAATACAAGCAAAAGTACAAATGTATCTTGTACTTAAACTGATTTACAACTTAATGATTTTAGTTTCTAAATGTCATGATTTCCAATGATTATGATAACTGATGTTTCGAATTGCAGGTTAATTATAGATTTCTTTTGAAAAGTGTTTTGATCTATATTGTCTTTTGTAAAAGAAATCATACTAATTATAACAAATATAACTAATAGGATAGAACGAATGCAAATACGAATATAACTAAGTACAAATACGAATAACGAATTCGAATACTAATACGAATACGAATGTAATCTAGAACGAATACTAATACGAATACGAATACGAATATGTCTACGAATACGAATACGAATACGTCTACGAATACGAATACGAATATGAATACAAATACGTCTACGAATACGAATACGTCTACGAATACGAATACGTCTACGAATATGAAATAACGCCTTTGGTTGACACTAAGACTTCGAATATACAGTTAGTGTACTCCTTGAGTGTCACCAGAGTTTCGAATTTATTACGAAAAATACACCTCTGGACCTCTACTGAGTTTCGAATATATCCGCCTTAGAATGTCGACAGAGCTTCGAAGTTACAACTAAGTTAGTAGATTATAGTCATCCGATTGTAGAATAATTAAGGAAGTAGAACACATAACTAATACTACTCACATAGTAATTACTGGTATTTCGAAATCAGACTTAAGAACAAAACACCACACATAGGAAAATATGGGATTTTCCTGGGATAACATTAAAATCAGTAACGAACCTAGAAACTAATAGACAACTCAACATATAGGAAAATATGGGATTTTCCTGGGTAACACAACAACACTTAAACGAATAAAGAAACAAACGAATAACTAAAACTATAAGGAAAATATCGGATTTTCCTGGAATGTCATAACCAACCGTTTTTCGAAATTGTAACAAAGGATAACTAAACTGTTTTCATAAGAAAATATGGGATTTTCTTCATCAACAACTATTCTCGAACGTAAAGGAACTCGTCTTTTCAAAACTAAACCGCTTATGAACTCACCAGCTTTATGCTGATTTTCAAACTGCTTGTATTCTCAGGTCAGCGTTAGACAGGTACACCGCAAGCTTTTGGATAAGACGGAGCGTCCCGAAGACTCGTCTTTACTTTTGTTCATATTACATATGTAAAACACTTATACAACTCTTCTTTTAAACAGATGTAAACAATATTATGTAATGTAATGTTTTGTGATTACTGCTTTACTATGTACATTGGATTTGATACTCAACGTGGAGTCAACCCCGGAAATGTTTCCGCCTTTGGTTTTCGGGGTGTGACAGATTGGTATCAGAGCCCTTGTTTATAGTGAACTGGTATACCAAAGCTTACATGGTATAAGACTATAAACATTAAAGGGCCTAAGTGCTCTGAACTAAAAGTATACCCTACGAGTATAAGTATTTTCTAAAAGTATACAAGTATACCGACCGTCGAGATCCGTAGCTACAAGTAGAACAAAACATAAGTAAATGGGTGTTGTACGCTGCAGTTAAACCTGGGCAGTTATGTAGTCGTGTCTAGGATCAATATAGCCTGGCCAACTATATTCATTCGAGACACGGCCAACATGTGCGCGGGAGTGACTGTGGTATGTGGCATGCCTAAAACTTACCCTAATACCAAAAACATCGAATCAGCATCGTAAAAAATCATGAAATACTATGGGAGTATTTCTCAAGCCAATCCTTGGTAGAAATCGTCGTTCATGCAGTGTTCTTCGATCATTCCCTTAGCGATAATTTTCCCGCTTTGATAAGTCTTTCCTGCTTTATTGCTTGTTAGCATATATCTGTCATATCTCTTGATTCAATTCAGAGGACTTATCATCCTCTCTTCCTTGATCTTATTAGATCAAGATGCCTCCAAGAAAGAGACCCATCTCTAAGACCAACAACCGTCCGCCACCACCTCCTCTTCAAATCGATCTGGAAACTTTTCAGGCAACCATTTCTGCCACAATATCAGCTCTCCTACCTCAATTTAACCCCAATGGTCAAGGAAGTGGTTCCCAAAACCAAGAAGGTAGTCAAGGACACCGGAAGGAGTGTACTTATAAAGACTTTATGAATGCAAAACCCACATTCTTCAATGGCACAGGGGGTGTCATTGCTCTAACTCGGTGGTTAGAGAAAATCGAATTTGTTTTCGAGATCTGTGCTTGCTCGGATTCCGACAAAGTAAAGTTTGCCGCCTGTACTCTCCTCGATAAAGCTTTGACTTGGTGGAACGGCCGAGTCAAATCCCTGACCTTATCTGTAGCTAATGCTATGGGATGGGAAGTAATGAAGGAACTACTACGTGCAGAGTATTGTCCTCGGGGTGAAATCCAGAAGCTGGAAAATGAGCTGTGGAACCTGAAGATGAAAGGTTCCGATATCACCTCTTACACTTCAAGGTCTGATGACCTGGCACTCATTTGTCCGGGAATGGTTACCCAGCCAACAAAGGGGAACGTTATAGCAGCAAAGCCAGATACCTACGACAGTGCAAAGTGTCTGGCTCAAACTTTGATCGATCACAGTGATGTGCAGGAAGAAGCAGACACCACCCCCGAGCCCACAGAAAAGAGTGGCGAGAAAAGAAAGTTTTGGAAGAAGAAGAAGAGTCAGTCTTCCCCAGAACTCTCAAAGAAATAGCAAATAGTGGCAGTCCACGCTGCTACTATCCCTGCTGCTGTTTCTGTTGTCAATTCTACATCTCAAGCACCTGTCACCGGATATGCCGGTATCCTCCCATGGTGTAACCATTGCAGCTACCACCATCGCATCCCTGGCCCTTGTCGTGCAAAGTTTTGTAGAAGCTGTGGCCAGGAAGGTCACCTCGCACGAACCTGCAAAACCCCAACCCCGTCAACTAGTCAGGTTTCCGGAGCAGGTATCGGTCAAACCTGCTACAGTTGTGGAGAGGTCGGACATTATAAGCGAAACTGTCCGAAGACAGTAACATCTGGCAACACCGGGAGAGTCCTAACCATGGGTCAAGAAAGGACGGCCGCTGATCCCACCGTTGCTACAGGTATACTTCTCTTTGATAAACCTTGTGCCCGCGATCCTTCTCGATTCTAATGTGGTAAAATTTGCTAATTGTTCATTCAAATATCTATCTAGACTAAATCCTTTGTCAATAATCGAAACATGCACCGTCAAGATAATTAACCAGTGAGATAGAGAACACTAACTTCGTACCCGTAGATTGATTCATTAGTCCGGAGGATTATCCTGTTCCATTCGATTTAAAAAGGGGGAAACTTTCTACAAAAATACTTTGATGCTATGTTTAACATGAAATGACCAAGTCTCATTCATGTTGTTATTTTTTAGTTTTGAAAGGGTCGCTCATCTAGATCTTTTCCTCGACCCGACTCTTCTGACCTTCGACATCAAACCTTCGTATCATTACATGCCTTAGAACTCAAAAGTTTTCCCGATATAAATTACCTCACATCTCTCATTTCTGTGATTATAGAAAAACGAGAAGTTAACAGCTCTTTCCTCTAAATGTCTATCCCGAAGGATTCCCGGGAGTTTCTTTCAAACGTCTAGTTTAGTCTCACATCAGACCCTTCGAGATCTTCGTAGAAATCGATTCTGCAATCTTCAAGTTTCGGATGCCTTTAGAGCTTGATAACATCTATCTAGACCATCATATCTCAAATCCTTAGAAGCATCTACCCATCGAAACCCTAGTGATCCCTTGAGGAAACCGAAGCCGTCCAGGGTTGGAACTTCCATGAGAGGACCGATTGATATCATAAATTGAGAAAGAGTCAAGGTGCGAAACAAAGACACGTCCTGATAATGAGAATTCGTTAGAACGCCCTGTAGAGACCAGATTCCACTTAAGAAAGTCAAAGATCCGAGGCAACAAATCCATTCGTGTCTCATTCCAATTCATGATCTGTATCTTATTCTTTGAATTTCGGAACGAAATTCCCTCTAACGGGGGGATAATGTAACAACCCGAAGTTGTTCATCGCCAAAACCCCATTCTACCCGTATAACTCGTCGTATATCGAAACGTCCCGATATCGTTTTTGGGTTTAGTTAATTAAAAATTTATTTTTATTATCATCCAATGAGTGTCCAAATCCTTTAGGAACCCATGAAATTAGCCCAAAACATTTATTTCATAAGTTTAAAAAAAAACGTCCCCGCCGGGTGACGGAAACTTAATCGGGTGCGACCTAAAGCCTCGTTTAAGGCCGGTATCGGGTAGAATTCCACCGTGTCCAAGTTTTGGGAACTATATAAACGTGTTTAAACATTCATTTGAAGCTTTTTCCTTCTCTCTCTACTCTCTCTCTAACCTCTCTCCTAAATCCATAGTTTAAGGGTCCAAAACTCAATTTTAAGGCCTCAAATCCCTAAGGAACCTCGTGTATTTACAAGCCCCGGATCAACTCTTAGCGTCCAAATCGACACATTTCTTGTCCGGTGAGTTCATACCCCTACTCTTTTTCACTGTTTTTAACTGTTTTCAGGGGGGGAATACAAGCAAAAGTACAAGTGTATCTTGTACTTAAACTGATTTACAACTTAATGATTTTAGTTTCTAAATGTCATGATTTCCAATGATTATGATAACTGATGTTTCGAATTGCAGGTTAATTATAGATTTCTTTTGAAAAGTGTTTTGATCTATATTGTCTTTTGTAAAAGAAATCATACTAATTATAACAAATATTACTAATAGGATAGAACGAATGCGAATACGAATATAACTAAGTACGAATACGAATAACGAATTCGAATACTAATACGAATATGAATGTAATCTAGAACGAATACTAATACGAATATGTCTACGAATACGAATACGAATACGTCTACGAATACGAATACGAATACGAATACGTCTACGAATACGAAATAACGCCTTTGGTTGACACTAAGACTTCGAATATACAGTTAGTGTACTCCTTGGGTGTCACCAAAGTTTCGAATTTATTATGAAAAATACACCTCTGGACCTCTACTGAGTTTCGAATATATCCGCCTCAGAATGTCGACAGAGCTTCGAAGTTACAACTAAGTTAGTAGATTATAGTCATCCGATTGTAGAATAATTAAGGAAGTAGAACACATAACTAATACTACTCACATAGTAATTACTGGTATTTCGAAATCAGACTTAAGAACAAAACACCACACATAGGAAAATATGAGATTTTCCTGGGATAACATTAAAATCAGTAACGAACCTAGAAACTAATAGACAACTCAACATATAGGAAAATATGGGATTTTCCTGGGTAACACCACAACACTTAAATGAATAAAGAAACAAACGAATAACTAAAACTATAAGGAAAATATCGGATTTTCCTGGAATGTCATAACCAACCGTTTTTCGAAATTGTAACAAAGGATAACTAAACTGTTTTCATAAGAAAATATGGGATTTTCTTCATCAACAACTATTCTCGAACGTAAAGGAACTCGTCTTTTCAAAACTAAACCGCTTATGAACTCACCAGCTTTATGCTGATTTTCAAACTGCTTGTATTCTCAGGTCAGCGTTAGACAGGTACACCGCAACCTTTTGGAGAAGACGGAGCGTCCCGAAGACTCGTCTTTACTTTTTTTCATATTACATATGTAAAACACTTGTACAACTCTTCTTTTAAACAGATGTAAACAATATTATGTAATGTAATGTTTTTTGATTACTGCTTTACTATGTACATTGGATTTGATACTCAACGTGGAGTCAACCCCGGAAATGTTTCCGCCTTTGGTTTTCGGGGTGTGACACCGGTCGACTCAGGACTCGAGAGGTTTCATTTAGGGAGTTTGACGCTTGTGGAGCTACTTGTTTCTTTATTGGTATATGTTGGGTTGCCAATGTTGAGAGTGCCTTTCGTGCCAACTTATGTCTGGTAGAGGCCAAAGTTAGATTTGCAACATGTATTCTGCGCGACAGAGCTTGGGATTGATGGTGCTAAGTTTTTCAGGGCCTTGAACTAGATGCAGTCGAGTTCATGTCATGGGGGGATTTTATCAGCAGATTCAAGAGAGATTTTATGCTGGCATTTGAAGTTCAGTAGTTGACTCCGGAGTATCTGGCGCTGGAGAAGACTAAAGAGACTGTGGTTGAGATCACCTCCAAGTTTAGAGAGAGAGAGAGAAAGAGAGTGATGTTTTTCCCTCGGTATGCAACTTCATAGGATATGAGGATGACTTACTACCATGTCATGTTGAGAATGTAGACCTGGGAGCACGTGAGTATCTTGATTTATAAGACTCTTCCTAGTTTGGTGGAGGCCGCCAGGGAGAAAGAGAGATGGAGTTGGATACCCAACAATGGAAGAGGAGGTAGGATCATGTTCATATATCTACAACGACAACCAAGAAGGCTTGAGTGACGGACTTTCGGTCTGGAGATCGAGTGACTCATGGATTTTGTGGGAGGTGTGGTCGGTCTCATTGGGGTATTTTTTGCGCATCTTTTGTGGATGATTCGTATGTGGTCAGGAGGGTCACTACAGCTGGGAATAAAGTCACAAGGAGTCACCAAGGTTATGTTTATTTTGCTATTAGCCATGTCATGTTAAGACTGATTGTCCTCTAAGTGCAGACGGTGTGGTTTTGGATCCGACACCTTTGGCTTGGCAGCTATCGGATGGGCGACATGGGATAGTTGGATTCCCCCAGACTGGGGTTTAAGCTGTTAGTTCTTTAGTATCTCTTTTGTTTTGATTATTTTCATTGTTTCATTTGTAATCTTCAAAGATCATTAGGAACCACGAGGTAAGGTTATCAGGTCGTCCTGGAGGTTCAAATGGTTATGAAGTCGTCAGAGTTTAACCAAATCCATGTGAGGGAGAATCTCCTTGTCGGATGGAATATTTTCGAGTGCAGGTTACCCCATAGTTTTATATTCAAGGATAGAGGATAGTCAGTTAAGGTTGTGTCCGAATTAAATCTTATGAATGGGTTGATGTTTAGATGTAAAAAGACTACTTTGCCCTTGATAACTTCTTTTTTAATTTAATTTTATCTATTAATCATTTTTAAAATCTAAAAAACAGAAAAAGAAAATAAATACCCCTACCAAACAGACCCTGCACCACCCTCCCTTTTCCCTTCCCCCTTTCTCCTTCTACATTCCCGTTTTACTTTTTCTTCTCTCCTTCCTATACGTGATCCCAACACTACACTATTGTAGTGATCCAGGTTTTCATCTCTTGCATCTACAAGGATATATCATAGTTTTTTTTATCAGATGTAGAATTCCATAAAAAAATTAAAATACTTGATATCCCAAGGTTAATCACGAGTTTACAATAAAATCCATCAATTTAAATAAGCTACCAGGAAAATACAAAGAAACAAAAATTATTCTTCTATTCTAAGTCTTTGTGCTCTTATCTTCTTCATGTACACCGATTGCTACATAACCCTGCAAAACATGGAACATCTCTAGAACATCAGACAACAATGTCTGGTGACTTATATTCTTTTTATTTCATGTTCATCCCCCCTTCTTCGAACACTTTCTATCTTTGAATACTCTAATCTCCTTATCTTTTCTTTCTCGTACTCTACATTCTATCTCTTCATGTTCATCTTTCTCTTATCTTCGCATTTCTCTACATTCTATCTTTTTCTCACATACTCTACTATGTTCTCTATATTTCTAATCTCATTTATCTCTTACTCTGTGATCTACTTTTTTTCTCATACTCTTTCTTCGCCTCTTCTTAGGCCCATCTCATACTCTGTACACACTTTATCCTCTCTTTCTTTACCTCTTTCATCCTCTTCTTACTTCTTCTCTTTTCTCTTTCTATATCATCAATCTCATGTCATCTTTCTCTACTATTTCATCTCTTAGGCATGCGCTTCCTATACTCTTACTCTACTTTTTCCTTATCTATTACTCTTAGAATGCCAATCTCATACTCTCCTTACTCTTTCTCTCTCTATTCTCATATACTCATGCCTTAACATTCTCTCCTCAACTAGACCCAACAGTCCCATCTTGTACTATAATCTCCTATATCTTAAGATCCCTCATGAATCCTTAACCAATCTTCTTATCTTCATTCACTCATAGATTCCTTACTCTTAATCACTCACTGATTACATCTAAGTTCTTTCAATAACTCTCTAATCTCCTTCCATTCATGGAACCCTTCTCTATCTTGTCTGACCAAACATAACTCTATTCACATAGGAATCATCTATCAACATTCCCGAAGAAGTTATCATCTTTTACCCCGCAGGGAACATAATCTCGTTCACAAAGGAACCATACTCTTATTACCAAAGGAATCATCTTTCTACACTTATATTAATCTTTCATGTGACTCATCACATGAAACTTGTCCCATGCATAATCTATTTCTTTATCTCATCAAGAGAGTTTCTACTTCTCATCAAATACTTAACTTGTTAAGTACTTAACCTCTATATTTTTCTATTAATATACATGTATTCTACATAATACCATTAATGTCTAGACATACATACATACATACAAACATAGAATTATAATGCATATTACCCTATTCTTTTTCTCATCTACATCTTATAGGTATTACGAATAATACCATTAGAATCTACACATGCTTACATACTCTTTTGTATGATTATAATACATATAATCATATTCTATTTCTTTCTACATCTCTTAGGTATTTAACAAATACCTTTTTCATCTAACCATACATACTATAATTATACATACATGCTCAGATACATAATATTAAACTTATAATTATACATAAATTATCTTACATAGGATTATAATGCATATAATCCCATTCTTTCTTCCTATATATCATGCTCGGATACATGATCCTAAGCATATAATTATACATACATACATATAATTGAATATATAACAACATATATATATATATATATATATACACACACACACACACACACACATATATATATATATATATATATATATATATATATATATATATAGATATATATAGATAGATAGATAGATAGACAGACAGACAGACAGATAGATAGATAGATAGATAGATAAATAGATATGTATATATATATATATATACAGAGAGAGAGAGAGAGAGAGAGAAAGAGAGAGAGAGAGAGTTATAACTCAACTTGTTAGTTAGTTAGGACTAACTACCAATTGGCTCCAAATCTTTATATGATGCATCTTGGCTCATCCCTCTTACTCAAGGCCTATTCATACAAAATTTCAAGTTCCTTAAAACTTATCTTAGCCTATTAAGAGCTTATCTACTTTTTAATGTCGAAATGATCACTTAATTGATCATAATTCTAACATTTCATTTTCTACTTCTAAATTCAATCTAAACAATGAACTAGGCATCCCATACTATCTAATTCATTTCACTATAATCCCTAATGTATCAATTAAACATTACCATGAGTTACGGTTTCCAACCCTAACTTCTCATTTATGGATTTCACCTTGTAAATCACATATAGAGCTTATTCATAACTTCTAAACACTTTATTAAACATTAATAACAAGTTTTCTTAACGCAATCTTACATAACTAACTCAAGTCATCAAAACACCATTAAACCTTAATTAGCTTAATTATGGAGAAGATGAATACCTCTTGAGTTTTCAATGTTCAAAATAAGCCATAAACACCCATAATCGCCCTTTGATCCTTCTTCCTTCTCCAATTCTCTAGATCTCATCTATAGGGGGTTTGGGATTGGTTATGACGAGAATGAACTCTAACTGAGGTTCTGATCTATTACAACACCACGCTGTCGTGGGGTCGTTACCGCTCTATGGTGGCCATTTGAATTTGATCAATGGTAGCTCACTTATGCCACCATACCATGGCAATCTGTTTACCGTGCCTTGGTACCTGAATATCAACAAAGTGCTTTGCTGATTACATTTCAGCTTTGGGGACATTTTTCTTACAATCTAATAACACCCATAACTTCTTTGTTTCTAGCTCGTTTCTATGATCTTTATATCCACAAAAATATGGTAACATACTCTACAACTCTGTTAAGTCATTTTTCACTGACTTAATATGGGTCTTAATCTATTAAGTCACAAACTTGGCCCCTGAAACATAAAAATACCCATTTTACCTTTTGGATAAAATGCTTCTTCTCGTGCATTTCTTTTCTTGAACTCACTTATCTAATCTCATCTTAGTGACTTAAACTTGTTTTTTTCCATTTTCATGAAGTCACAACTTCATAAATTCATATAATTCTCATAAATGACCATTTTGTTCTTTTTGGTAAATATTCGACTAAAAGTCAAATCTATCTAAATTTCAGGTTCTTACAATCTACCCTCCTTAAAGATATTTCATCCTCGAAATATTTTCATACTCTCATAGTAATTTTCTCACTTAGTGACTCATTTATAAGGTTATTATTTTCTTTAACCTCCTAAACCAAAATAGCAATCTACTTTTTATTTCATTACATTTTCAATGCAATGGCCAAACTCTCTTCATCTATTACTCAAAATGGTTATTCTTGGACATCTACTACTCTATATACTCTTATGCAATCACACTGCATACTAAGAACCATTTCTCATATTTTGTCCTATTTTCACAACCATGTGTATAAAATTACATTTTTCATTCCTTTTCTCACAAGTGTACCAAAACACTTCTTAACCATCTACTCTTAGGTAAGTTACTAAACCACTACACTTCCACTATGCCCTTCTAACCCCATAGGTGGTCTCACCACCAATTCTCTAACTCTTTTCTAACTCTCCATGAAGTGTTACGTTTAACCACTTCATATTCATTCTAAAGTGTTGTGTCTAACTACAAATCTTTTCCCCAACAATCTATTAGTGATCGTGCACTAAATTTCACATCTCTCTCTCTCTGCTCTCGAGACCCCAAGTCTCAATCTAGACATGAAAATTCCTTACAAGTACCATGTTAATATTCTTGTCCCACCACTCGATCCTTAGGTAGCTTAATGGTTCCATTGAATCACAATAAGTACCATGTGTTTGCAGCACCTATACACTGCATATACACCATATTTATCTAGGTCCAATATCACTATTCCATTTCGTGGTTCACAAGTATTCCACCTCTTTCATGGTAAGTTCTTCTCAATCTACCATGCTATCACTTCTCATCTCAACCCACTTGATCCTCAGGAAACTTAATGGCTCCATTGAACCATAATAAGTACGACGTGTCTACAGCGCCCACACACTGCATGCACATCATACTTATCTAGTTTCAATATTACCACTTCATCACCTGATTCTCAACTACTATATATCCTTTCTCTTAACCAAATTTTCAACATGAAAATTTCTTGGGTATTCATCTTCTTTAGTCCTCAACTGCTCGCAATCTAGATGTTGTGACTTTCTCTCTTCTTCTTACTTACTCTACACTTGATACATCTAAAAGATGTATTTTCACATACTACTCTTTTCTTATATTGGGAAGTCACACACTCCCAATGTTTCTAACTTCTCGTTTCTAGATGACACCTAGTCATCTCATTCTCTACCAGATTCTACACCTAATCTTAGACTCTTCTTACGAGTCCACTATATTATCACTTCTCTATGCCACTTCTTACTCTCTTTTTAACTGTCCTTTATTATATATAAGGTTCAATCTTTATTCTTCCTCTAACAGTTACTCACAAGCAAAACTGTTACATAACATATACATGTCTACACAATCTAACGACTCTATCTCTTTTTACCCTAGGACTTACATCTCCTTTTCTTTATCACCTGTGGACAAACTGCTGGGTTTTATAGAAAAAAAATTATACAACTCAGAAAACAATTAACAGCTAATAGTGGTACATGCATCCTATAAATGGTCTATGTCATACACCTTGATGGCAACATACAATGAACAACTAAACCTAGCATAACCCTAGTGTATTTCAAAATTACAAAGTATAGAGTTACATACCTTTTGACTTATTGTAGGAAACAAATCACTTCAATCCACTTGTAGTGTAGGACTTGGAAAGCTTACCACCAAAAGGATGGTGCTTCTAAAGGATCACACGCAAACCCTAAAACTAGAAGACAAAAGAAGAGATGTGAGAGGATATTTCCAACCAGAGTATTACCTAGGTAATTTTATGAACAAAAATCATAGGCCTTGGGTTCCTATTTATAGTTTAGGTAACTTAGGGACAAAGAAAGATTTGAATGATAAAATAATAGATTTAATCTCAGTTCAAACCATTTCCTTATTTACTACCAGGAGGCTTCTAGAAATACTAGAATCTATCCAAATTTCGTTCACCACCTATATGGTTTCTAGAATCTTCTTTCCTTGATTAATTATGAACAATTACAATTCAACCCTTGACCTTTTAATTAATTCCAAATTAATCCTGATTAATAATTAATTAATTCTAATTGATTTCACATTAACTTATTAATCATATAAGTGAATGAATCAATCATTTAACAATTGATATCATATTATTTTATTAATTACATAATACATTAACAAATAAATTATCTATTTCTAATTAATATATTAATCATAATATATTAACAAATCATTTATTACAATTTGTTAATTATATAATAAACTAATAAACATATCCTTTCTCTCTCTCTAAATGTTATTCTTACAAAGTTCTAGTTATGAGGGCAACCCAAAAAGAACTTTGCTTCTAATTACAAGAATATACAAATTTAGTTATTGTCTTAGACACCTTAATCCAATAATCTCCCACTTGGATAAGTCTGTAACTGCAATTGCAAGTATAGACCTTGAAGTAAACAATAAAGAGTAATTTCCAAATCCACTGCGTAACTCTAGTTCGAATCAAATGTTGGCCCTAAGATAAGTGATCGACTACTCCTTTGTTCTACAAGATATCATATGGACATGAGACTTGGATTATAATCAATCTTAGAGGCCAAGATTCTATTTCTTGATTTCCTAATTTATGACGTCTGAATTCATACTACTAACTGAAAACATCAATTTAGTCTGGGCTCGCCCAAGCACTTCAGATGTCGGCAACAAATCATCGAGGGGCCTAAAGATATTGCTTTTCCTGTTAAGGAAAAAGGAACAAATTACTTTGACTATATAGTCATACATTTTACTAACCAAATCATGCATGGAATTACTATTTATAACACCCAGTTACGAGATGCGTTTGGGTAAACCAATGCATAACTGATTCGTAAACTACAAACTATATATATATATATATATATATATATATATATATATATATATATATATATATATATATATATACGCTTAAGAACAGTAGATATTATCGTCTTAGAATTACTCTTGATAAAATCCATGAAGTAATCTCTAAGCGTGAGTTTATCCAATACTTAAAATTTCTATTTTCAAAGTACTCATGAATAATGCAACAATTCCAGTTGCAATGTTTTAACTTCAATCGACAATCTACAATCAACTCATGACAGTCTTAAATCACTACTTACTTCCAAAAGTGTGAGTGACTATGAAATTTTGAATAATATATAAATTACTCAGGGAAGTAAACATGAAAAGTGAAACACAATAATAAATTAATTAACTATCGTTTGAAACTTATTGAATATAAATAATTCCTATTATTTAATCACCATAGTAATTATGAATTTATCATTATATAATGTTTCGAGTAATCAACTAACCATTTGAATTACATAACATTAGTCATGCCTATGTTATAAACATGCATACTATGCCTCTCTATGGTCCTTCCTTTGTGAATGGATCCATTGGACACTATTCCAGTGATGCACATTTCACCTTTCCAAATTCTTATCATTATTTAAGATGTAGTGGAATTCCAACTTTACATGCATTGACATCTGATGTGCACGAAAGTACCCACTAATTTTAATATTTATAACCTAACAAACTTAAACTAACTATGCACTTATAGGCAGTGTACCTAGTCAGATTACAGTATAGCTTGGGTAAGCCGGGTGTCGATCACAGGGAACGGTGTTACTAATTAATCTACTTGCTATCAAATTAACCTAATTATTAACAAGTTTAGAAAGGGTTTTATCTGATTTTACAAGATCAGACGAACTTAACTCAAATTCAATCAATAAGTAAAAACACACTCTTGTTTAGTTCGAATCCACTTCGTCCTTATGGCTAGCTAATAATTATGGATTATCAAGTTGGTTTTAATTGTATTAGTAATTTAATTCTAACTTTACCAATAATTAATTAATTCATGTCAAACTATGTATGGTCACACACATTTAAACACATAACCAATTATGAATATGAATATGCTATGTAAGATTTATTATGTAAACGCAATTATAGTCACAATCCACGTTCTCTAGCACAACTAAGTTTATTTATTCTAATTGCTAACTAAGATTGGTCAATCCTAGCTCTAACAATTTAATGTTCACTAAATCATTAGGTAAGCAAGTTCATGCAGTTAATGGTCACTAAGCTACACAGAACATGAAATCAAGCAATTAGAGAAACAAACACAAGCATGCTAGGTAACTATAAATCAAACACAAGCAATTCACCAACTAAATAAATCCATAAAAATTAAGCTATTCATAAGTTGGAAGCTTCATCTATTTAAACAAGAGTAGCTACATTCAGCTGTTCATAATAGCAACTAACCCACTAACACAAATCAAAGTATAGTGAAACATGTTCCTAAATAACAAATAAGTAAACTAAATTATGGACCTTCACTCTTTTGGTGTTGAAAGCTTCTTTCCGGGACTTTTCTTCTGCTCAAAATCGCCTTCTGGAACCCCTTTCTCTAGCCAAAAGTCCCCTCTATTCGTAATGGTCAAGCGTTTATATAGTTGCTGATTTTTTATAAATTCATGTCGTGAATAATAATATATTCACGTCGTGAGTTCCAGATAACCGTGCCCGTCAAGGATTCCTTCACCCGCGTACATATCTTCTAGAACTAACTCTCACGTCGTGAATCTTCCAGTTCTCACAACGTGAGAACGCTTTTTCTAGATTTTCTTTTCCTTTAATCTTTTAACTCCCAAAGTTTCTTCCTTTAACGCTTTTAGTCCCTTTTCTTCAAAATGTCTTCTTTTTGGCTGCAAATAACATTTAAGCTCATAAGTACCATTATTCTAAACAAATTACCAACTTATTAATAAAAATGTACTTAAATATTGCCTAAAAATAAATATAAATATGGCAATATAAACATCCTGTGATGTCGAGGCTCTAAAGTCATAAAGTTTGAACCTATGATATCATAGAGTATTTCATTGGAACTTGTTACTAGAAACAATTCCATGGTTATGAGGTCTCAAAGTCAAGATACACTTCTTGAGCACTTCTCTTGTATTAAAGGTTTCAACTTACATGTTGATGTTATGAACATCTCCCATTATGGAAACATTTCAATATCCTATATAACCATCAATTTTGACCAAGAATCATCTCAATCCAAAATGTGCCACTGTGGTCCTTTCCAAATAATGTCATACTTCTAACTGTCCACAAGCAACCAATCTTTGGTAAAACCATAGAATGTTCTTGATAGTTGTTGAAGAACCTTAGTCACAAAAAAATATAATCCTTTTCACACAATGCTCTAGGAATTCAAAAAATTAGAATAAGTGAACATTATAGTATATGTGATCGATCCTATATCCGAAACATATGGAACTCGACTCATTATTTCATATATAAGGATTTAATATTTGTTCAATTCCTTGCTATAATAATCCTAGATACGAATCTCCTATGTTGAAACATTTCAACATGATATTCATATATTTCTTTGACTAACTTCTATTGAACCATATGATCTAGACCCGTAGACTCGAAATGAAGAATGAGTGCTCTCTCCCTTAAGTCTATTATAGTGGAGTATTTTCTGAACTTTGCAACTTGCAAATACAGAGACATTGTTACTTATGAACAATATTGTCAACATGTAATACCGGCATAATAATTATGCTCCTACTAGCTTTGATATGCACCCAAAATCAGCTAGACTTGTAGAAATCAATACCTTTTGACTTTTTTAAGGAAGTACAGATTTTTGTTACACAATGCCTCGATAAGTTTCCAACTAAACTTCTTAAGCTTATACACCTTAGTTGGACAATGTGTGTGTGAATCAATCATTTAACAACTGATCTCATATTAATTTATTAATCACATATCAAATTTACAAATCAATTATCTATTTGCAATTAATATATTAATCATAATATACTAACAAATCATTTATTAGAATTTATTAATCATATAATAAACTAATAAACATATCCCTTCTCTCTAAATGTCATTCTTACAAAGTTCTAGTTATGAGGGCAACCCAAAAAGGACTTTGCTTCTAATTACAATAATATACCAATTTAGTTATTGGCTTAGACACCTTAATCCAACACAAACTACCAAAGTATCCTCTTACTCTACGTACTATACATCTCTTACTTCATAGAAGTCTTGACCTGTCTTTTCATGTTCCTTAGATCTTAATACATCAACGTTGGAACATTTTCTCTAACTTTATCAGAGGTGTCAAACATGACCTTTATTTCACCCTTTTTTCTATATCGACATATCTATCTCCTATCTCTTCTAATCTATCCCTAGTCAATGTAATCACCATAACATCATTAACATGGTGCAAGCTCTACACTCCATATCTCATACACTTTCCATTTAACAATGAACTTTCCTCTTTACATGGCTACTTGCTCGGAAGCAATTCCAATCTACTCTTGTACTCATCATTACACGCTTTGACTCTTTAACTCTTTCTAAGATAGACTCACTATCTTACTTTTCTTTCTTTGGGTATACCAACCCTCTTTACTCTTTCTGCCCTTTTTGTCCCCTTCTATCTCTATCTCTTTCCGCCCTTCTATATGTCTTCATTCTCTCTAAGTCTCTACCAACTCTTCTTTTTTGGGAAACATACTCTAACTGTTGTCCACTCACTGTGACACTTCATCTCTAGCACATCTTTCTTTCATGTTACCACAATATCATTCTTTTTATATATACTTGTCATCTATTTAACCAAGGAGCCTATTCTTATGTCATTTCATAAAATGACATCTCTTTCTTCCTTCTCAATATGTTAGACCCAATCCCTCTTGGTTGGTCAATCTACTAATCTCAAACTCTCTATGTTCTTTGTTTGCATATATATATATATATATATATATATATATATATATATATATATATATATATATATATATATATATATATATATATATATATATATATATATATATAACTGTGTACTTAACCTCATAGCAAGTTTTATCACAAAACCAACTCTTAATATTTATTTCTCCTATTCTCCCATATATTTAAGTCTATGCATGGCCAATCCACCCTATATCACTTAAACTATGGCTCTGATACCAACTTGAACGACCTATATTTTCTTCTCTTGCATCTACAAGGATATATCATAGTTTTCTAACAAATGCAAAATTCTATAAAAAAATTTAAAAACTTTACATCCCAGGGTTAATCTCATGTTTAAAATAAAATCTATATATTTATATAATCTACAAGGAATATAAAAATAAATAAAAATTATTCTTCTATTCTAACTCCTTGCGCTTCTATCTTTTTCATGTACACCGACTGCTACCTGAACCAACAAAATGTGAAACATCTCTACAACATTAAACAACAATGTGTATATTCTTTCTATTTCATGTTCATCTACTCTTCTTCTAACTCTTCTATCTTTATATACTCTAATCACCTATTTTCTTTCTCATACTCTACATTCTATCTCTTCCTCTTTATGTTTCTCCCAACTTTGCATTTCTCTACATTCTATATTCTCCTCATATACCCTACTTTGTTCTCCATCTTTCTAATCTCATTTATCTCTTACTCTACCATCTACTCTTTTTCTCATACTCTTTCTTCGCCTCTTCTCAGGCCCCTCTCATACTCTGTACATAATATATCCTTTCTTTCTTTACCTCTTTCATGGTCTTCTTAATTCTTATATTTTCTCTTTCTCTACACTCTATCTCGTCTCATCTTTCTCTAATCTTCCCTCTCTTAGGCATTCCCTTCCCATACTCTTACTTTACTCTTTGCTCATCTCTTACTCTTAGCAAGCGACTCTCACACTCTCCTTACTCTTCTTATCTTTATTCTCATATACTCATGCCTCAGTATTCTCTCCTCAACTAGATCTAACGGTCCCATCTTGTACTATAATCTCCTATATCTTAAGATCCATTGTGGATCCTTAACCAATCTTCTTATCTTGAATCACTCACGGATTCCTTACTCTTAATCATTCACGGATTACTTCTAAGTTCTCTCAAGAATTCTCTAATCTCGTTCCATTCATGGAACTCTTCTCAATCTTATGTAAACATACATAAATCTATTTGTAACACCGAAAATTTCAAAACAATTTTTCATTTAAAATAATCGTTTAATTCTTAAAAAAACTTTGTTTAAAGTCTCATTCATAATCGAATTACAAAACATAACTCCATTTCCACTTGCATGATAAACCAGGATCCTCAAAACATGAATCATTCTCTAGTGTGTACAATCGAGCCGGTGCCGTCCCGTGATACTGTAATAACCTGAAACACACAACACAAAACACTGTAAGCACGAAGCTTAGTGAGTTCCCCAAACTACCGCATACAACACATACGCCGCTCGAGACTACAGTACGACCCTCCGGTCGGTGTGTCTCAGCGGGAACCTCCAGTCCCGTAGCTCGTTGGACCCTCTGGTCCGGTCATAGCTCGTTGGGCCCTCTGACCCGGTCGGAATCGTTGGACCCACCGGTCCGGTCTGTATCGTTGGACCCTCCGGTCCGGTCTATAACTCCGCATAGCATAAATCACAAAGACATAATGCATAGCATGTCACATACAATAGGATAACATAATACTCAATGTAAGCACATACGACCTTCCGGTCACACAATACTACCACTCAAGGTAACGTAGAGTGAGAAGACTCACCTTGCGTATCTCGATAACTCGCAAATCCCGGAAATCACTCGCGCTCGATCCTCCGAGCTATAATCCTCCTATAACACCATAGATCTCTAATTAACACTTTCTCAACTAAGGTTGACTACCCATATCAAGTCAACACTGGTCAACTCTGGTCAACGGTCAACGGTTGACCCGACTCGCCGAGTATGGTGTGGACTCGCCGAGTCCCTACGGGAACCCGATCCCTCTGAATCTCTTCCGACTCACCGAGTCACTCACCCGACTCGGTTACTCAACACCTGGTTCGTAATCACTGAACAACCCGCACCAACTCGCCGAGTCTGGGAATGGACTCGGCGAGTGCATTCCATGCACAACCCCAAACGACCTTCTGAGGTTAGATCCGCTTCACTAACTTATAGATCCAGTCTCCTTAAGCTTATTGACCACGTAAAGTTCAAGTCTTGATGCTCATCAAGCATTGAATAGCTCATGAATGGTGTTTTAGCCTCAAATACATTGATCCCAAGCAAATACCTCCATGGATGCATATAAAGCTTTGGTAAAGAGGTGCTCTGGACCTCTATGGGTCCAGATCCAGGACCTTAACTCGCTAAGGGACCATGAGGACACTAGATCTAGCAACAAATGGGTTCAAAAGCCCTAAATCTACATGAACATCACAATAACAGAGAATGATTCGAGATTGTACCTCAGTTGTGATGTTTTGGACCTCAAATCTTCAAGAATCCACCCCTCTCTTGCTTCCTCTTGGCTAGATCTCCTCTTTCCTTGCTAGACAACAACTCCAAGATCAATAATGGCTCCTTCCCTCACTTGAATCACTCATTTGCTCTAGGGTTTCACTCTGGGGACTGATGAGTGCAAATGACGGCCATAAGGCCCTTTAATTATGCCTCAAACCCGAGAAATTAGGGTTTCATTAAACAGCGTGGACTTGCCGAGTCCGGACGCGAACCCGCGTCCAAATCCGCGATCATACTCGGCGAGTCTAGGCTCCAACTCGCCGAGTCTCCTCACAAATTACCAAAATAAATAAATGAATAATACCTGGGAATCCGGGCTGTTACACTATTCCTGCAGGAATCATTTATCAACATTCCCGAAGGAATCATCATCTCTTACCCCACAGGGAAAATAATCTCGTTCACAAAGGGACCATACTCTTATTCCTAAAGGAATCATCTTTCTACGCTTCTATTAATCTTTCATGTGACTCATCACATGACACTTGTCCCATGGACACTCTATCTCTTTATCTCAACAAGAGATTTTCTACTTCTCATCTATTACTTAACTTGTTAAGTGCTCAATCTCTATATATGTCTATTAACATTCATGTATTCTACACTATGCTATCAATAGCGCGCTATAGCGGTGCTATAGCAATGCTATAGCGTTTTGTGGTGTTACTAAACCGCTATTTTGAAATAGCGTTTACGAATAGCGGTGACGCTATTAGCGGCGCTATTGAACGCTATTTACCGCGAACCTCATCAGCGCTATAGCGACGCTACACCCGCTTTTTCAATTTCGTACCTATTGGGCTACTTTGACAAAGAAAAAAACGATTATGTATTATTTCGATATTAAATCTTTATTTTTTTTAACTAGTACACTACACTTTTTGTCTTAATAAGTCCAAAAAATAAATATAATTAATTACAAACTACAAAGCAAAAAATGACAACTTCCCTTTCTCGTCTATTTTAGTACTTAGGATCCACGAACGACTTGAGTTGCGATGATATTTTGACACTTTTTAGTGTCCATATTACTATATTAGAATATTATATATAGATTATGTTATGTTTTATATGATTTTTTATGATATTAATTCTTTATAGTATTAATAATCTAATATATAAATTTTGTATAAATATATAATATAAATTATACATAATAATAAAAAAACGCTATATCACTGCTATAGTACCGCGATAACCGCGATTTCAAATAGCGGCATGTGACCGCTATTGAAATTTCGACCGCGATAACTGCTTAGATTCTACATAATACCATTTATGTCTAGACATACATACATACACACAAAGATTTATAATTCATATAATCCTATTATTTTCTCATCTACATCTTGCAGGTATCACTTATAAACCATTAGAATCTACACATATATGCTTACATACTCTTTTAATTTGTATGATTATAATACATATAATCATATTTCCTTTCTTTCAACATCTCTTAGGTATTTAACAAATACCTTTCTCATCTAACCATACATACTATAATTAAACGTACATGCTCATATACATGATCTTAAACGTATAATTATAAGTACATAATCCAACATATGGTTATAGTGCATATAGTCCCATTCTTTCTTCCTCTATATCATGCTCAGATACATGATGCTAAGCATATATAATCATACATACATACATACAACTGAATATATATTAACATATAGAGAAAGAAGGAGAGCTATAACTCACCTTGTTAGTTAGTGATGAATAACTACCATGGTGCTTCAAATCTTCAATTGATTACTTGCTCGTCAACATGTACTCCTAAAAACCACCTTAAGTTCTATGGGGGCAAATCCCTTAACTGCCATGGCTGCAAGTTCCATCCGAAAATCCATGATCTCGGTGCCTCTCCACCTTGCCTCCTCCCTCACGGAAGAATCGTGTAACAAAAACGTGTAATAAAGATTGTCCATGTTAAAAAAAATAGAAATAAAATACACATATTACCACAGACCATAAAGACCATTCATGTAATTTACTCTTTAAAGAAATTAACAAAATTAGTCTTTTCTCTATAAAATACTACTTATCTTGTTAGCATGTACTTGATTTAAACATGACAACCAATTCTCGATTACTTGCTCCATTTTAAATGGAAAATGCGCCATAATTGTCATTAATTAAATTATAAACTCAATAAATTATTATTTTTATGCTATTTTAAAATTTCAAAATTCATCACAGTTTAACGTGACTCCATTCAATCATTTGAATTTCAACTCCCATACTATTATTTTAATTCATGGAAATTAAACCCATGACAATCTTTTTAAAAGAAAATGTCTTTATATATTTTGCTGGGCTATAATATATTACATTAAAATGGGAAACTGCTGAGTGGGTAAAATCAAACAAAGTAAAATAAGATTGTAAATCGATTGAATTATTTGATGAAATCAAAATAGATGGGTAATAACATTCATAAATAATTATAAGTTTATAACCATGCATATGTAATGTAACACATTAGTTGTAGTATTCGCTGCCTACAATAGTAACGAACAAGTATTTTCGTAATCAAGGACTGTGGGCGGTGGGGGCGGCACCAATCAACGGTCAGGTCAGCCATCTTTGGCCCTAAGGGCGGTGCCAGCTCAAATTCTCTATACATATATACGACACTTCATATATAGCCACATATTTAAAACTTAAATATTTAAATTATTTTAATAATCTGAAGTTAAGCACTATATAACGCTTTGTTGAACCCAATCACAAATCACGCTTTTAGCAAGTCAACCATCTCATCTTTTCACTTTTAGCTTCAAAGAGTTCTAAAAATGGTGAAGTTGGCAATTGGTAGCATCGGTGACTCTTTCAGTGCAGTTTCAGTCAAGTCTTACTTGGCTGAGTTCATTGCTACCCTTCTTTTCGTGTTTGCGGGTGTCGGGTCCGCTATTGCTTATGGTATTCCAGATTTCTTTCTCAGATACATAAAATGAAAATATGTTAAAATATTATAACACGATTAAATGATAAAACGAATAATCGAGTTTTATTAACTTTTTAGGTAAGCTCACGGCAGATGCAGCACTAGACCCTGCAGGACTAGTTGCAGTGGCAATAGCCCATGCATTTGCACTCTTTGTTGGGGTTTCAATAGCTGCCAACATCTCCGGAGGCCATTTGAATCCAGCTGTCACCTTCGGATTGGCTATTGGTGGTAACATCACCATCATAACCGGTCTATTTTATTGGATTGCCCAACTTCTTGGATCCATCGTTGCATGTTTCCTCCTACAATTTGTCACCGGTGGCTTGGTGAGTTTTCATATATCATATCTTCGGTGCTAAAACAACTTCTGATTCAAAACCTTGGATTTGTATTTACATATTTGGAATTTGACAGGCCGTTCCAACCCACGGAGTTGCTAGTGGGATGAGCAGTATTCAAGGAGTCGTGTTTGAGATCATCATAACTTTTGCTCTTGTCTACACAGTCTATGCCACCGCTGCTGACCCTAAAAAAGGATCACTCGGAACCATTGCACCCATAGCAATCGGTTTCATTGTTGGAGCCAACATTTTGGCTGCTGGAGCTTTCAGCGGTGGCTCAATGAACCCTGCTCGATCATTCGGCCCTGCTGTTGTTAGTGGAGACTTTTCACAAAACTGGATTTACTGGGTCGGCCCACTTATCGGTGGTGGGTTGGCTGGATTCATCTACGGTGATGTTTTCATTGGATCATACGAGACACTTCCAACCTCAGAGGACTATGCTTAAGTACTTTTATAATTTTTTTTTCTTTTTGTTTTGGGTTGTATTTCGTGTTTTTTGCTTAATGGTCGAGGATGTAACATCCTTATTGTTTGAGTGTAAACTTAAGAATTGTAAAATAATTTTGTTTACACTGGATGACCGGAATGCATACAATAAAGTTTTCAAACCATTCAAAAAAACCCCAATCATGTTTTGTCTGTTCAATAAAACCCACCGAATTTAATCTTTTGTCTAAAAAGTCCAACAAAGTTCCAAACCGTTCAAAAAATCTTTGTTTTGTTTTGTTTAAGTTTATTGGGGTTTTTTTGAACAGTCAAAACATGATTGGAGTTTTTTAAACGTTTTGAAAACTTCGTTGGTCTAACAAGTCATTTTCCCGATACGGTAATAAGTCACGTCATCTGTTTCTCTTATTTGACTTTCAGGAAAGTGTAACTTAGTTGGGCTTTTTAGACAAAATGTTAAGTTTGTTGGGTTTTTTTGAGCAAACAAAACATAATTAGAGTTTTTTGAACGGTTTAAAAACTCTGTTGGGCTCTTAAGTCATTTTCCCTTAAATTTGGTCTCTTCTTTTGGAAAAATGCATGCGTGTAACTTATGTAACAAAACAAATTAAGAATACAGAGGATAGTGATAAGGATGCCAAGATGTTGGAGGAGACATTGATGATGATCACAAATGTGATGTGGTGCTGGTGGTGGTTGATGCCAAACATATGAAAACAATAATTCTTAGTGAGACGTATGTGATTGATTACATAATACGTACAAAAACTCTTTTTGTTAGTTACAAATTCAGTTAAGGATCATCGATCGGGATGCAAAATGAGAATTTTGGTTGTGTGTTAAAATGTTATGTTTAGGAATAAATTACCTTAGAAAGTATTATTTGAGTTGCAAGACTACACTTACCCATTTCAATCCCATTCAATAGTAGTCGAGTAAGTCTCGTACTCTTTCCTCCCTAAATAACTTTACCATGTGTAATGTGTCTCATTCGAGCATTCTCTTGTATATGAAAGAAGTAAATGTAGAGGGGAAGCAAGAGAACACCATTTTAAGTAAACATTTTTCCAAATTTATGTACAATTTACCTATATATTTTCATCATGTTTAAAGACAAATCGTTTGTTATCAATTATACAAACATTTACCTGTTGTCATGCTATGTGGGTGTTGAGGAGAAAGGGCTCAGCTATGATCAGCGATTAGAGGTGACTTACAAGCTTTTTGTCATATTTACTTAGGTATGGGGCTTTCACATATTTTTGGTAGGATGTTTGGACTACTGATATGTCTTTATCTTTTGCCTTCCATTTGGTCTTTGCTTTGGATCAATATAGGGACGTAACGGTCATGCATTTTTTCTAGATTGGATTGTTGACTGGTTCTCTCAGAAGAGATCCTAGAGGGGGTGTGGAGCAGGAGCAGTGACAAGCGTTTTTGTGTTTGATGCATGATATTGCTCTTGTTGATTGGGATGATAGGTTAGATTGGTTTCTAGATGCTTCAAACTCTTTTTCTGTCTCTTCAGAACGTGTGTTTCTGGTTAGGAGTTTGTTGGGTATCAAGGGGATGAAGATTAGATGGAACAATTGGGTACCTATAACGTTCTAATTTTCAGAACAAATTTTTCATTTTAAAATTGGCATAAACACCCATTTTCATAAAGGTACATTCAAAGCAAAATCATTTGTTCATAAATTGAAATCCTTAAATCAGAGTTATAAGTAAGTATATCAGAATTACCAATCATAAAACTGCCAATGTGTGTATCCAGTCATGTCTTCGCATCCCCACGAACTAATAAAGTACCTTAAAAACATTAAATCCGTAATTGTAACACAAATCTTAATGAGCTCCCCAAAGTATCATATACATCACAACACAACAAAACATATATAACAAATATGAGTTATCAACAAACCTATGGACTATCAGCAACCTTAAGTTATCAACAACTCAAATACAACAATTTAGGTTATCAATAACCCCGAGCTATCAGTAGACCACATGCACCAAATTGGATTATCAGCAACCCGAACTATCAACAACACATACAAAAAATTAGGTTATCAACAACCCTGAGCTATCAGCAGGTCACATACAACATATGATATAGGTAACACAGTGAGAAACCTCACCTAAACTAAACAACAGATGCTTAACAGCAACATCAACAACTAAAACAACTAACTCAAGTTACCTAAATCCAAACTGAAACTAGTCCTTAGCTAAACACTCTATTCTATCACAATTTAACCAAAAAGTCAAACTGGTCAAAAAGTCAATGATCAACGGTTACAGTTAATCGGTCAACCAACACTGACCATTATGTCGCGACCAAGCCCTTCACTGCATCATGGTCCTGACATCAGATCACGATGTCTTTCCATTACACAACGACTAAACCTATGTTGTGTCGTGGTCCCGACCAATGACCCACTTAATCTATTAAGTGCTTAATTCGACAAGTTCAAGTCTCATACTTTCTAGATCTGAATCAACATGATGTCTAAATGGATAAAGTTTTTAACTTTATCCATTATAAGGCCACAACTTCCAAGATGTAAAACCATAAGTTGAGAAATGACCAAAAACCAAACTTTCTTTAAGCATGGAGTAAAGAGAACTCTTGCATGTACTCTCTACTCCACCAAATGACCAAATAACATCCCACACATCAACTAACAACTCAAGAGTTCTTCTAACTCAGTGGGATAAGCCAAAAAGGGACCCAAACTTGCTAAAATGGACTAAAAACCCAAAAACTCTTAGATATATAGATGAACTGAAATAAAGCTTGGATCTTTAAGGCTTACAAAGGTTTAGAAGGTGAATGGAGGCTGAATACTTCAAATGCATAGCTTCAAAGACCAATATTTATTTTTCTTCTTCCTTAATAAGAACAATAACACCAAAAGAGAGCACCAAATGATCATGAAGAGAGTACCAAAATAGATTTAGGAGAGATGATGAGCTCCAAACACATGGAGGCTAGGGTATCATTAGAGGTGTTCTAGAGGAGGTGGATGCTGAAAATGATGAAATCTTAGGTTTAATGACCTTTAAATACCTCAAAACTCTAATAAACGTGCAACCCAGAGGACCAGGGGTGTCCTACACTCATTAAACGACGCTCCACACTTCTCAAATAAATTCCTGATTTTTTAGTTTTCAGCTTCAGCTTTAAACAATCATAACTTCTTCGTTCCAACTCTGTTTTTAGTGATCTTTATACGCATGCAAATGTATTGACAAGACCAACAATTCTATCTAATTACTTTTGACTTAAAACATACCAAACTAAATTCATTAATTCAAGCAAGAAGTCCAAAATATTACTTTTCCCATTTTACCATTTGGCTCTAAAGCATAATTCAAGGGATTAAATCACTTAACTAACATTATCATCTTCCAATAGGGTCTAACTCTATTCGATCTAATTACGGTCCGCTAACCTGAAATTAGAAACATCCTGAAACTAGGTGTATAGTTCCTATAAAGTTGAATATCATCGCCTGTCGTATTATATTAGAGTGTATTCCCTCAAGGGAGAGATTATAGGCTCGGGGGATTACTTTGGAGTCGATCATGCATCCTTGCTTTTCGAGTTCGATGGAGACATTGACTAATATTTTTTCAGGTTGCTCTTCTTTGATTGAGGTTTGGGGTCGGATTGCAATTTGGTGGGGAGTGGAGATGCCTTCTCCTTTTACTTTTCAGTCAATTTTCATTTTGGCGGAATTGATTCGGTTGATAGGAGATCAACGTAAAGCTTTTGATACATAGGTGATTACTACTCTTTGATGTTTATGGAGTTTCCATAATTGTTTTCTTTTTGGTTCTTAATTCCTAGGAAATCTGATTTGTTGAATAACTTGGCCGATGGTTGTTTCTTGGATTCAAACAGGAGCAAAAAACATAAAATTAACCTGGTTAATTGGCTTCATAATCCCGTCTTAGCTTGTATTTTTATTTATTTATTTGTTTTTGTAATGTTTTTTTTTTCTAAATGCTTGATAGAAGTTTATTATTATTATTATTATTATTATTATTATTATTATTATTATTATTATATGTTAAACGTTCATCTATTCAGATCTCATATAGTAATGATGACGTGCATAAGTAAACCGTTCCCTCGAACTTTGGGTACATAGATTCAATTTTCAAAAAAGTCGTATAAAAATTATGCGCAATTAATTGGCTTCATAATCCCGTCTTAGCTTGTATTTTTATTTATTTATTTGTTTGTTTTTGTAATGGTTTTTTTGTAACACCAAAAAATTTACGCCAAATTTAAACTTTTAATACTAACAAAAGAGTCAAATATAATTGTTTTTACAAATATTTCCAATCCGTTTATCATAAGAGTGTCCCAAAATAGATCATGAGGATGAGGAGCGGTACGGTCACGCCTTCGCCTTCCCTCGCTCTCCTGAAGTACCTGAGACAATAAACTGAAAACTGTAAGCCCGAGGGCTTAGTGAGCTACCCCCAAAATACCAACACCATACTGACAGAAACCACAACCATAACAATCAATCAAACAACATATATACTGGGCCATCGGCCGGACTGGTCCGCCCTACTGGGCCTACAGTCTATCTGAATCTATCCCGAGCCATCGGCATGACTGGTCCGCCGTGCGGGCCTACAGTCTCCCTGTGCCGCTCAGAGGGTGTGTTGGCCTTCAGCACAAAGCAGGACCGCCTCAACCCAACCAACAAGCAACTAACCATATACGCATACTATCATATACTGGCATATACATATAACAAACATATCTATCTCATTGACCATCATCATAGAGTTTCACTCGTAACTAGAGTATCGACCTAACAGGTCACTAACATACCAATCCTTACGGATCATAAAAGCATAACATACTATCCATCCTGATTCCGATCTAACAGATCAGAGTCATATATAGCATACCATAACAACCGATCTAACCGATCTCTAGTATAACAATCATCCTAAACATGATGAATTCTAATAAAGCAATAACATAACACCCATCCTAAACCAGGATGAAATCTACCATGGAAATAATAAAGCAACCATCCTAAACCAGGATATAAATCATAAAGGGCCGGCCTTGGTGCTGTAGACCCTATCGATATAGTGAGGATAACTTACCTCGTAGATGTTGATTGAAATGCAAACTCCAACTATCAGATCACTTGACACTGGCACCACCACCTATAACCATGGCACAATATACTCATACGTTCTTATTCTTATGAGACACCCCATAACCTCTTGGTAATTCCTGATCAAGGTCAGATTCCTTAGTCAAGGTCAACAGTCCATGTTGACCTCAACTAGCCGAGTGCACTCGGCCACTCGCCGAGTCCGTGGAGCACATTCCAACTCGCCGAGTCATCGAAGAGACTCGGCGAGTTCCTTCGAATCCCGATAAATCCTTAAGGGCCACCCGTCGAGTTTCCTCCTTGCAATGCGACGGGTACACACGCATGCCTATCCAACGGAAAAGCCATCCGACTCGCCTAGTTGTTCTTCAACTCGTCGAGTTTTATGGTGATCTTCATCGGACTTGCCGAGTTGTTCATCCAACTCGCCGAGTTCAATGACCATCTTCATGTGACTTGCCGATTCATCCTTGAGACTCGCCGAGTCCATCCAGTCCTCTTTCCATACATACCTGTTTTGAGCCATGCAGCGGCTCCAAATCACATATCCAAGCTTCTAGAGCATACTTACCATGTAAAGTTGCAAACTTTACGTGCATGCATGGTTATAAAGGCTCCAAATGTCTATTTTAAGTTCTTAATGGAGCTTCTATTCCAAGAGGGACTCCAACCACAACCAATACAACAACTTTATGACTCTAGCATCCAAGGAGGGTCCAGATCTGAAGTTACAACTTCAGATCTAGCCCATAGCTCAACATCCCAACTTGAAAATACATAAAAGCCCTAGAATCAACCAAAGGGAAGAAAAGGGAAGTAAGAATGGTACTTTGATACCTTAAAACGTTGCTAGCTAAGGCAAAACGCGCTTCCCACTCCTTTCTTGCTTCAATTTCCTTTGCACTCTTAGTTACCTTTCTCCAAGATCCTCTTTTCCAATCTTCAAACCCACACCAAGGCACACACACATGAATTAAGGTTTCAAGGTTTCTCAAAGACTATAAGGAGTCCCAAAGGAGGCTGAGGCTCCTTTAAATAGGGGCGCAAACCCCGAGATTTAGGGTTTCATCTGCCAGCTCCTACTCGCTGAGTCCCAATAGTGGACTCGCCGAGTAGGTCACTAACCACGCATTCTCACCCCGCTTCTACTCGACGAGTAGGTTGACTAACTCGTCGAGTAGAGCTTTATCCAAAAATTCTTAATTAATTAATACCTGAGGATCAGGGTGTTACAATTCTCCCCTACTTGAACTAGACTTCGTGATCGAAGTCCACTGAAGAAAACAATGCCAGGTAATGCTTGCGCATTTCTGATTGCGGCTCCCGCGTCCACTCGGATCCCCTATTATGTTCCCATTGCACCTTTACTAAAGGTATTTCCTTATTCCGCAAAAATCTTCTTCTTCTTTTCCAAAATAGCTACAAACCTCTCCACATAGTTCACGCGCTCATCGACGTGAATGTCATCCAACGATACCACTGCCTCCTGGTCCATGACGCACTTTCACAATTGTGAAACATGAAATGTTCTGTGGATCCGACTAAGTTCCTCCGGAAGCTCTAGCCTATAAGCCACCTTGCCAACCCTGGCAACAATCCTGAATGGCCCAATGAATCGGGGACCCAATTTTCCCCTCTTCCTGAAACGGATCACACCCTTCCAGGGTGAGACCTTCAAGAGAACCATGTCACCCACCTGAAATTCCAACTCAGATCAGCGTCGATAGGCATAACTCTTCTGTCGACTCTGAGTGGTCTGCAACCGCTGTTTAATCTGTTGTATCATCTCGGTAGTTTTCAGAACTACCTCTGTCCGACCCATCACCCTGTGCCCAACCTCTCCCCAAAAGACTGGGGTCCTACACTTCTGCCCATACAACAGCTCGAAAGGCGGGGCGCCAATACTGGAATGATAGCTATTGTTGTAAGCGAACTCTACAAGTAGTAGGTGGGAATCCCAACTTCCACCGAAATCAATGATGCACACCCTTAACATATCTTCGAGGGTCTGAATGGTCCGTTCACTCTGCCGATCTGTCTGCGGATGGAACGCTGTACTGAAATGCAGCCTCGTACCTAGTTCCTCGTTGAACTTTTGCCAAAAACGGGAAGTAAATCGGACATCCCGATCGGAAACTATGGAAACTGGAACCCCATGGCGAGAGACAATCTCGCGGACATATAGATCGGCCAACTTCTCCGCCGACGAACTCTCCCGTATAGCTTGGAAATGGGCACTCTTGGTCAATCGATCCACGATGACCCATATAGCGTCGAATCCCCTTGCTGTTCTTGGCAATTTCGTGATGAAATCCATCGCGATCCGTTCCCATTTCCACATGGGAATCTCCATAGGCTGCAACTTACCATGCGGCCTCTGGTGCTCGGCCTTGACCATCCTGCAGGTCAAGAACCTCTCAACGTACCAAGCGATATCTTGCTTCATACCAGGCCACCAATAACTCAAACTCAAATCTCGGTATATCTTGGTAGCCCCCAGGTGAATAGAAAAACGAGACTTATGAGCCTCCTCCATCACTGTCTGCCTAACTCCTCCGGTCATCGGAACCCAAACCCGACCATATCGGGTCAATAACCCGCGGCTATCCTGAACAAACCGGGCGCTTTCGCCCTTAATCCTTTCCAATTTCCAGTTTTCCGGTTTCATACCCTCGATCTGAGCATCCCTGACCAAACCCACCAGCGGGGAATCTACCACTATCCTCATATATCTGGCTGGGGTAGAAGACCCAGCTGACTTGCGGCTCAGAGCGTCCGCAACCACATTCGCTTTACCAGGATGGTAAAGGATCTCGCAATCATAGTCCTTGACTACATCCAGACACCTGCGCTGCCTCATATTCAAGTTCGGCTGATCCATAATGTGCCTCAAACTCTTATGATCCGTGTATATGGTACAACGGACCCCATACAAATAGTGCCTCCAAAACTTGAGAGCGAAGACCACCACTCCCAGCTCAAGATCGTGCTTGGGGTATCTCGTCTCATGCGGCTTCAACTGCCGCGATGCATAAGCTATCACTCGCCCCCTCTACATGAGAACTGCCCCTAGGCCTATGATGGACGCATCATAATATACCACGAAATCCACCACTCCCTCGGGGAGTGTCAACACTGGAGCCTCACATAACTGCTGCCGGAGGGTCTCAAATGCCCTCTACTACTCCGGTCCCCACCGGAAATCCACTCCCTTCCTCGTTAGACGAGTGAGGGGGTACGAAAACCTTGGAGAAATCACGAATGAATCTTCGATAATACCCTGCTAAACCCAGAAAACTCCTGATGTCTGAGGGAGATCTCGGAGTCTCCCACTGCATAACCGCCTCCACCTTGGCCGGATCGACAAAAATCCCATCCTGATTAACAAGATGTCCAAGGAACTAAAGCTCTCGCAACCAGAACTCACACTTCGAGAACTTGGCATAAAGCCGTTCTCGCCGCAGCACCTCCAACAGCTCCCTGAGGTGCTCCTCATGCTGCTCTCGGGTCTTGGAATACACCAAGATGTCATCTATAAACACAATAACCGAGCGATCGAGCATCGGTCTGCAGACTCGGTTCATCAGATCCATGAATACTGATGGCGCGTTGGTGAGTCCAAACGGCATCACCACGAACTCGTAATGACCATAACGAGTCCGGAACGTAGTCTTCTCTACGTCTTCCTCCCTCACTCTGAACTGGTGGTATCCTGATCTCAAATCGATCTTGGAAAACCAAGATGCACCCTGCAACTAGTCGAAAAGATCATCTATCCTCGGGAGCGGATAACGGTTCTTCACCGTTAACTTATTCAGCTCCTTATAGTCAATGCACATCTTGTGCGAACCATCCTTCTTCCTGACGAAGAGGATCAGTGCTCCCCAGGGTGAGCTACTCAGTTGAATGAACTGCTTACCCAGTAGTTCTTGCAGCTGAGATGATAGCTCCTGCATCTCTGGCGGTGCTAAACGGTACGACGCCTTGGCAATTGGGGCCGCACCTGGCACTAGATCAATCCTAAACTCAACCTGCCTCACCGGAGGCACTCCGGGTAACTCCTCCGGAAACACATCAGCAAACTCTCTAACCACAGGGACCTCTGAAACTGAGAGCTTCTCCCTAACCCGTGTATCTACCACATACGCCAAATAACCAGCACAACCGTGCTGAATATACTGTCGAGCCCTGGCCGCCGTACAAAACCCGGATCCCGACCTGGTGCCCTCACCATATACCACTAGTTCTCCCCCACTTGGGGTTCAAACCACTACCCGCTGTCCCTCACAGTCGATTATGGCACCAAAACGGCTTAGCCAATCCATTCCTACAATCACGCATACATCCCCCATGGGGATAGGAATCAAATCTATTGGGAAAGGCACCCCGACATCTCCAACTCGCCTCCTCGGTAGACCGAAGAAGCAGAAACCCCGTGTTCGTTGTCGATCGAAACTCGTAACGGACACTCAAGATCATCTATTAGCATACTGAACCCTCTAGAGAAGGTCTGACATACGAACGACCGACTCGCCCCCGAGTCAAATAAAACCAAAGCAGGTTAAGAATTTACTAAAAACGTACCAACAATCACATCCGGTGTTGCCTTGGCCTCCTCGGCCGTGAGCTGGAAGGCGCGACCCTGAGCCTTCGAAGGCTCCATCTTGACTGGCCTCCTATCTCCAATCCCCACAGTAGCTGGCGCGGAATCCTGCACCGGCTTGGCAGCGAGCTGCGGACAGTTGGTCTTCACATGACCAACCTGATGACAATGGTAACAAATCCTCATATCTGCTAGAGGGGCGGACTGACGGCAGTCCCTGGCATAGTTCCCCTCCTTGGCACATTTGTGGCATCCCCTCCTGCTCGACAAACCCCTGAATGAGCCTTGCCACACTTTCCACAAGTGCGGCTCTGATGACCCCCGGACCGTGTATCAGCGGTTTTGGACCGCTTAGGTGCCGCCTGAGACTGTGCCGGTGCCTGACGCTGCTCCTTCAGCTGCAACTCTATCTCCAACTCACGCCGCCGCGCGACTTCCTGTAGGTCCAGGAGGGTATCACATCGCTGAGTAGACACAAACTGTCGAATATCCGTCTTGAGCATACTCAGATAACGAGTCTATCCGTCTTGAGCATACTCAGATAACGAGTCATCTAAGACTGCTCTGAAGCAAACTCCGGGCAAAACATAGCCCTCTTCGTGAACATACGGGTAATCTCGATCACAGACTCCCCATCCTGTCTCAAGGTAAAAAACTCCTGAGCAAGCCACTCCCGTTCCACGCGCGGAACGTAGCGAGTGCGAAACATATCCCGGAACAGCTCCCAGGTAACAGCAGCCCTCTGATCATCAGTATACAAACCCGTTGTCAGCCTCCACCAGTACTTCGCCCCAAGCCTCAGCAAGTTCAGGGCACACCTGACCTTCTGGTCAGCAGGGCATGAACACATGAAGAAACATCCCTCCACGTCAGATAACCACCTCATAGTCCGAATGGCATCTTGTGTACCATCAAATGTCGGGGGCTTCGTATTGTCGAAGTCCCGATATTGGAAAGCCCTGCCGGCTCCTCCTCCTCCAACCCCTGCAGTAGTTACAGCCAAAGTGGCTGCAGCGACAACAATCTCTGGTAGAGCGGCATACCGTTCATCAAAATACTCGACCATCGCGGTCTTAATCGACCCAAAAATCTCTGGCAGCTGCGCTCGGAATGCAGCAGTAATCTCATCGTGCATGATCTACCGAATCCGGGCATCCAACTCCTCAGTCCCTATCTGAACCACAGGCCCAGGTGCTACCGGCACCTCCTATCCTCCGTCTCCTGACCCTGATCCTGATCCTGATCCTGATCCGGACCCCGAAGCAACATGTCGATCTCGTCACCACCATACTGCAAACACACTCAATGTCTCAGACAGATCATATAATGACGGAAAACCAATTACTCTCAATCCCTAGGGGTTGTGACTTCCTTGATAAGCGTATGGGTCCTGTGCTTTCAGTAGTATGGGCCCATACTACCTTCCACACCTACCCATAATTGTCTTAAGTATCACCACAATGCCCTAAACTGTATTTAACGTAATATGCGCTCAACCCTCACTAACAAGGGACATCGCCTAACTAGTAACTGATCCTACAGTTCCGCACCACTCACACATCCATGAAACTTCCATCATTCCTTACAGCGCTAGTGTACACTGGCTGCACATAGCGCTAGACCCGATAGAATTTCGAATATCCAATCCCACACTAAGGTCGAATCGGACATTCTCAGGCTATAAGATCTTGACTATCCACAACCGTGGTGCATACACTAATCATCTACAGTTATGATGTCAATCCCATATACAAGAAACCTTAGGCTAATAGGTATCATACAATCAGGCCAATCTACCATGTGATTCCTGAAAATACCTAGCCTAGCACTAACATGCTGTTCTAACATATCAGAATATCAAATAACTGTATGGTATTTTTGGGCTTACTTACAGGCTCCGGCTGATCGTACCCTCTGCATCCTCCATCCTTTATTTTCAAAACCATTTGAAAAACTTATTCCGAAAACCTCCCTGGTTTGAGACTGGGTTCACACGAGTGTTCCTCCAATTCACTCAAACCAAGGCTCTGATACCAACTTGTAACACCCAAAAATTTATGCCAAATTTAAACTTTTAATACTAACAAAAGAGTCAAATAGTAATTGTTTTTACAAAACATTTCCAATCCGTTTATCATAAGAGTGTCCCAAAATAGATCATGAGGATGAGGAGCGGTACGGTCACGCCTTCGCCTTCCCTCGCTCTCCTGAAGTACCTGAGACAATAAACTGAAAACTGTAAGCCCGAGGGCTTAGTGAGCTACCCCTAAAATACCAACACCATACTGACAGAAACCACAACCATAACAATCAATCAAACAACATATATACTGGGCCATCAGCCGGACTGGTCTGCCCTACTGGGCCTACAGTCTATCTGAATCTATCCCGAGCCTTCGGCATGACTGGTCTGCCGTGCGGGCCTACAGTCTCCCTGGGCTGCTCAGAGGGTGTGTTGGCCTTCAGCACAAAGCAGGACCGCCTCAACCCAACCAACAAGCAACTAACCATATACACATACTATCATATACTGACATATACATATAACAAACATATCTATCTCATTGACCATCAATCATAGAGTTTCACTCGTAACTAGAGTATCGACCTAACAGGTCACTAACATACCAATCCTTACGGATCATAAAAGCATAACATACTATCCATCCTGATTCCGATCTAATAGATCAGAGTCATATATAGCATACCATAACAACCGATCTCTAGTTAAACAATCATCCTAAACAGGATGAATTCTAATAAAGCAATAACATAACACCCATCCTAAACCAGGATGAAATCTACCATGGAAATAACAAAGCAACCATCCTAAACCAGGATATAAATCATAAAGGGCCGGCCTTGGTGCTGTAGACCCTATCGATATAGTGAGGATAACTTACCTCGCAGATGTTGATTGAAATGCAAACTCCAACTATCAGATCACTTGACACCGGCACCACCACCTATAACCATGGCACAATATACTCATACGTTCTTATTCTTATGAGACACCCCATAACCTCTTAGTAATTCCTAATCAAGGCCAGAGTCCTTAGTCAAGGTCAACAGTCCATGTTGACCTCAACTCGCCGAGTGCACTCGGCCACTCGCCGAGTCCGTGGAGCACATTCCAACTCGCCGAGTCATCGAAGAGACTCGGCGAGTTCCTTCGAATCCCGATAAATCCTTAAGGGCCACCCGTCGAGTTTCCTCCTTGCAACTCGATGGGTACACACACATGCCTATCCAAGGGAAAATCCATTCGACTCGCCTAATAGTTCTTCAACTCGTTGAGTTTTATGGTGATCTTCATCGGACTTGCCGAGTTGTTCATCCAACTCGCCGAGTTCAATGACCATCTTCATGTGACTCGCCGAGTCATCCTTGAGACTCGCCGAGTCCATCCAGTCCTCTTTCCATACATACCTGTTTTGAGCCATGCAGTGGCTCCAAATCACAGATCCAAGCTTCTAGAGCATACTTACCATGTAAAGTTGCAAACTTTACGTGCATGCATGGTTATAAAGGCTCCAAATGTCTATTTTAAGTTCTTAATGGAGCTTCTAGTCCAAGAGGGACTCCAATCACAACCAATACAACAACTTTATGACTCTAGCATCCAAGGAGGGTCTAGATCTGAAGTTACAACTTCAGATCTAGCCCATAGCTCAACATCCCAACTTGAAAATACATAAAAAGCCCTAGAATCAACCAAAGGGAAGAAAAGGGAAGTAAGAATGGTACTTTGATACCTTAAAACGTTGCTAGCTAAGGCAAAATGCGCTTCCCACTCCTTTCTTGCTACAATTTCCTTTGCACTCTTAGTTACCTTTCTCCAAGATCCTCTTTTCCAATCTTCAAACCCACACCAAGGCACACACACATGAATTAAGGTTTCAAGGTTTCTCAAAGACTGTAAGGAGTCCCAAAGGAGGCTGAGGCTCCTTTAAATAGGGGTGCAAACCCCAGGATTTAGGGTTTCATCTGCCAGCTTCTACTCGCCGAGTCCCAATAGTGGACTCGCCGAGTAGGTCATTAACCACGCGTTCTCATCCCGCTGCTACTCGACGAGTAGGTCGACCAACTCGTCGAGTAAAGCTTTATCCAGAAATTCTTAATTAATTAATACCTAAGGATCGGGGCGTTACATTTTTTCTAAATGCTTGATAGAAGTTTATTATTATTATTATTATTATTATTATTATTATTATTATTATTATTATTATTATTATTATTACTATTATTATTATTATTATTATTATTATTATTATTATTATTATTATATGTTAAACGTTGATCTATTCAGATCTCATGTAGTAATGATGACATGCATAAGTAAACCGTTCCCTCGAGCTTTGGGTACATAGATTCAATTTTCAAAAAAGTTGTGTAAAAATTATGCGCAATTATGAAGTTACCCGTTGTACAACTGTATGAATATTGTATGAATAGTAGACAATCCATTATACCCACCACTAACCATTTTAGTGGTGAGTGCCACATCATCACCACACATAACCACATAACCACACATAACCACTAACAGGTTAGAGAGATAAAGAGAGAAATAATAGTATTGGAGGGTCACTTATGTTGTGTACACCACAATCAACCACTACCACTGGCTACCACAAAGTAGTAAGATGGCTACCACAAAGTAGTAAGATGGTGTGCATTATAGTGGTTAGTGGTCACATAGACCACAACAATGTTTTTTTAATAGGAAATGACAACTAATAATCATAAATTTACTCTTCAGATCACTAAACTTTTTAATTGTATCCAATAAAGAAACCAACTTTTTATTTTGGTTTTAAAATATCATCGATTATGATTTTTATTGACTAAAATGACAACGAACACCATTGTTGCTATTGCCAAGTCTTACTAATAGCCTATGATAATCATTTTTCTCAAACCATAACTTCAATTACATAGATTTTAACCAATTAAAATGACAATGTCACTAAACAATATGACGTTTCTAATGATTATCGGTTTTGGTTTTGAGAAAAATGATTACAAGAGGCTTTTAGTTAGATGTGACATGATGATATTCGTTGTCATTTTAATAGATAAAAATCGTAATCATTGGTATTTTAAAACCAAAATAAAAAATTAGTTACCTTATTTGATACAATTAAAAGTTTAGTGACCTGAGGAACAAAGTTTATGGTATTGGTTACCCTTTTAAGTTATTTTTTTAAGGGATAATGAATTGAAAGGGTAACGAACTTTCGACTTTGTTCATATTTAGTCACTAAACTTCTTTTTGTTATCTATTTGTCACTGAACTATTGAAACTGTTCACATTTTACCCTTATGACCGGTTGTTACCGGCCATAATGGTAAAATGTGAACAGTTTCAATAGTTCAGTGAAAAATAGATAATGAAAAAAAGTTTAGTGACTAAAAGTGAACAAAATCGAAAGTTTGTTTCCCTCTAAAAAAGTTCAATGACTAAATGGGCCTTAAGTCCTCATTACCGCCTCACCAGCCACCCAACTCCCATGTGTGAAACCTTAATCGACCATAGTGAGCTAGGAGAGAAACATGGCTAAGATTTGAGTGTTTTTGTGATACATTGGAAGAGAATAAGAGAGCATCAAGCTTGGATCACGAGGAGGCTTTTGGATCTATAGGTTTTTCAGGAGTTTGCTTTAGTTGGAGGTAAAAAGATGCTAACTTGATCATTTCCTTATGCGATTTTGGGTTAGGGTGTTTGTAGGGTTTTCTCCCATCCATTTTGGAGGTATTGAGTCACTTGAGCATGTCTTGAGGTTGAAACCTAAAATCTGGACTGTAGGTGGTCTAATGAGCCCAAAGACCCGAACTTTAATGAGTTGGAGGCAAACTTGTGTGCATGTAACCCTTGTTGGAACTTGTATTGACATTATGAGCTAAATATGCCATGCATGGAAGTAAAGCTCGCAGCTTTACATGACATCCAAGCCTTAGGGAGCTAGATCTAGAGTTTGGGGTCATGGATCTGCCTGAAGACGTCTGAATGAGCACATGGATAGAATGGACTCGCTGAGTCAACAAGCTGACTCGCCGAGTCAACGAGCTGACTTGACGAGTCGACTAGGGTTTTCCCCAATGAGTCTGGACATGGGTAACTCGGCGAGTTGATGAGATGCCTCGACGAGTTCAACTGGGTTTTCGCGACATTTTGAGGAAACGAGGGGACTCGACGAGTCACATAGATGCACTCGGCGAGTCGGGTCAGTGTGGTAAAGTAGCCTTGTGACATGATATATATATATATATATATATATATATATATATATATATATATATATATATATATATATATATATATATATAGAGAGAGAGAGAGAGAGAGAAAGAGAGAGAGAGAGAGAAAGAGAGAGAGATAGAGATGTAAACACCTCTATATAAGGTGAGTTCATACCACATGTAGAGGTATGCTTGAGAGATGTAACATTGAGAGTGTTAGTGTGCGTTAATTATGTAGATTTAGATCTAGATAATTTCTTGTAAACACCTTTCATAATCGAATGCATCTCTTAAACACCCAAATCACCGTGTTCTTTGTGTCTTCTTTAATTCCACATGTCAAACCAATGGTCATAATTCACATAAGTGAAAATGATTAATTTTTTTGTAAAACCAAAATCCGATTGGAAATTTTGATTTTTTATTTTGGAAAATACCAAACCATTGTTTTTTATTTCGGTTTCTGTTTTTCGTAGATTTCTTCATCAACAAATGTTGCTAGAATTTAACAAAAATAAATAATTTGCTAAAACATAATACAAGAGGAAGTTTGTTTACATTTAGTCATTGAACTTTTTTAGAGGGAAACGAACTTTCGATTTTGTTTATATTTAGTCGCTAAACTTTTTTCATTATCTATTTACCACTGAACTATTAAAATTGTTCATATTAACCGGTCATAAGGGTAAAATGCGAACAATTTCAATAGTTCAGTAACAAATAGATAACGAAAAAAAATTTAGTGACTAAATGTGAACAAAATCGAAAGTTCGTTACCCTTACAAGTCATTTTCCCTTTTTTTAATACCATTTTTTAAATACCATTTACTGTTGCATAAGTATTTTTTTCATACCATTAACTGTTGCGTATATACGTATATATGGTATTTTCACAAAAAGACTTGTGCAAATATAAAAAAAAGTTTTTGTTTTCTTTGTTGTGCAAATATTAAATTTGTTAGTATTAAGGACTCTAGATAATTATACACAAATATGATAATAAAGATTCGAATAGCAATAAAGAACTATTTTTTTTAACATCTTTTATTATATCATAATAACTAAGCTACGTCCACAAATTTTAAAACAAATCTTTTTCTATTAAAATAGTGCTCATCTTGTTAGCATGTACTTACTTTAAACATGACAACCACTCCCCGATTACTTGCTCCATTTTAAATGAAAAATGCGACATAATTGTCATTAATTAAATTATAAACTTGTTCAACTATTATTGATGCTATTATCAGGATATATAACGTGACCCGTCCATTCAATCATTGAGCTTCAACTCCAATATTATTATTTTAATTCATGGAAAATGAAAACTCATGAAGGTCTTTTTATAAGAAAATGTCTTTATATATTTTGCTGGCCTATATTAACACATTAAAATGGGAAATGCTGAGTGGTCGAAAATCAAACAAAAAGTTTTCAAATAAATAAGATTGTAAATCGATTTATTTGATGAAATCAAATTATTGTAAATAGATAATACTGGAGTCCTTAATTAATTATAACCATATGTAACACATTAGTTGTAATATTCCCAGCCTCCATTACTAACGATCAAGTATTTTTGTAATCAAGGCCGGTGGGGTGGCAACAAAGTCAGGCTCAGCCACCTTGGCCCCAAGGTCGGTGCCACCTCAAATTCTATATACATAACAGAGCCTTCATAGCCACATATTTAAAACTTCAAATATTTAATATTCTGAAGTTGAGAACTATATAATCCTTTGTTGAAGCCATTCGCAAATCACACTTTCAGCAATTCAACCATCTCATCTTTTGACTATTAGCTTCAAAGAGCTCTAAAAATGGTGAAGCTGGCAATCGGTAGCATCGGTGACTCTTTCAGTGCAGTTTCAGTCAAGTCTTACTTGGCTGAGTTCATTGCCACCCTTCTTTTCGTGTTTGCAGGTGTCGGGTCTGCTATTGCTTATGGTATGTTACATTTCTTTCTTAAACCATATAAAATGAAAACATGTGTTAATATTTTAATGATTAAAACGAATAATGGAGTTTTATAAACTTTCCAGGTAAGCTCACAGCAGATGCAGCACTAGACCCCGCAGGATTAGTTGCAGTGGCAATAGCCCATGCATTTGCACTCTTTGTTGGGGTTTCAATAGCAGCCAACATCTCCGGAGGCCATTTGAATCCAGCTGTCACCTTCGGATTGGCTATTGGTGGTAACATCACCATCATAACCGGTCTATTTTATTGGATTGCTCAACTTCTTGGATCCATCGTTGCATGTTTCCTCCTACAATTTGTCACCGGTGGCTTGGTGAGCTTTCTTATATCATATTTTCATTGCTAAAACAACTTTTTATTCAAAATCTTGGATTTTTATTCATGTATTTGGTATTTTACAGGCCGTTCCAACACACGGAGTTGCTAGTGGCATGAGCAGTATTCAAGGAGTTGTGTTTGAGATTATCATAACTTTTGCTCTAGTCTACACTGTCTATGCCACCGCTGCTGACCCTAAAAAAGGATCACTCGGAACCATTGCACCCATCGCAATCGGCTTTATTGTTGGAGCCAACATTTTGGCTGCTGGAGCTTTCAGTGGTGGCTCAATGAACCCAGCTCGGTCATTCGGCCCGGCTGTTGTTAGTGGAGACTTCTCACAAAACTGGATTTATTGGGTCGGCCCACTTATTGGTGGTGGGTTGGCTGGATTAATCTACGGTGATGTTTTCATTGGATCATACGAGGCACTTCCAGCTTCAGAGGACTATGCTTAAGTACTTTTATTTTTTTTTGTTTCATTTTGTATTTCATCTTTTTTGCTTAATGGTCGAGGATTTAACATCCTTATTGTTTGAGTGAAAACTTAAGAATTGTAAAATAATTTTGTTTACACCGGAATACATACAATCTGAAACTTGTATCATTTCATTTGGTGTGTTTCTTTGGAAATATTCATGCTTGTAACTTATGTAACAAAGCAAATTAAGAATACAGAGGATGGTGATAAGGATGCCAAGATGTTAGAGGAGACATTGATGATGATCACAAATGAGATGTGGTGGTGTGGTTGATGCTAAGCATATGAAAACATTAAGTCTTAGTGAGAACTATGTGATTGATTACATAATAAGTTCAAAAACTGTTTTGTTAGTTAAAAATTCAGTTAAGGATCATCGATCTGGATGCAAAATGAGGACTTTGGTTGTGTGTTAAAATTTTATGTTTAGGAGTAAATTATCTTAGAAAGTATTTCATGAGTTGCAAGACTACACTTACCCATTTCAATCCCATTCAATAGTAGACGAGTAAGTTTCATACTCTTTCCTCCTTAAAAAACTTAACCATGTGTAATGTGTCTCATTCAAGCATTCTCTTGTATATGAAAGAAGTAGATGTAGAGGGGAAGCAAGAGAACACCATTTTAAGTACACATTTTTCCCGATTTATCTACAATTTACCTAAATATATATTTTCCTCATATTTAAAGACAAATTGTTTGTAATCAATTATACAAACATTTACCCACTGTCATGCTATGTGGGTGTTTAAGAGAAAGGGCTCACTACAATCAAAGATCAGATGTGACATACAAGCTTTTTGTCCTATTCGCTTGGGTAATGGAGCTTTCACATATTTTTGGTAGGATGTTTGGATTACTGATATGCCTTTATATTTTGCCTTCCATCAGGTCTTTGCCCTTGATTAATATAGGGATGTTAGGGACATACATCTTTTTCGGATTGGTTGGTTGACTGGTTCTCTCAGAAGAGAACCTAGAGGGGTGTAGATGAGGAGTAGTGGAAAAAGTTTTTGTCTTTGATGCATGATATTGCTTTTGTTCATCGAGATGACAGGTTGGGTTGGTTTTTAGATGCTTCAAACTCCTTTTCTGTCTCTTCCCTGCATGCATTTCTGGTTAGGATGGAGACTAGATGGAACAATTGGGTACATGTAATGTTCCAATTTCAAAACAAATTTTTCATTTTAAAAGTGACACAAACACCCATTTTCATAAAAGTACATTCAAAGCAAAACCATTTGTTCATAAATTTAAATCTATAAATCAGAGTTATAAGTAAGTATAGCAGAATTTCTAATCATAAAACAGCCGACGTATGTGTACAGTCACGCCTTCGCATCCCCACAAATTGGTAAAGTACATGAAAAACTTTTAATCCACAAATGTAAGCACAAAGCTTAGTGAATTCCCAACAGTATCACATACATCACAACACAACAAAGAATATATAACTATGGATTATCAGCAACTTTATGACTATCAACAACTTACATGCATCAAATTAGCTTATCAGTAACCCCAAGATAAGATAGCAGCAACACATATACAACAAATTGGGTTATCAGCAACCTTGAGCTATCAGCAGGTCACATACAACATATGATATAGGTAACACAATGAGAAAACTCACTTGAACTAAATAATAAATGCTTAACAACAACATCAACAACAGACAGGGCCGGCCCAAGCCCAGGGCGAGCTGGGCCACAGCCCAGGGCAACAGATTTTATAGGGGCATCAAAAATTTTCACGCTATTATAGATATGTGCCATTTGGGATCCATATGACCATAAGTCCAGTCCAATGAAAAATGAAGGTGTGACCTAATAAAATTGAAGGCGGCAAATTGAATTGAACGAGAAAATAAAAGACAGGCCTGATGACTCAAACAAAGAAGACGAGGAGACGGTGGGCGAGGTGAGAAGACGAGGAGACTAGAAGAAAAGTTATTACGGGTATGTTAAAAACAATCAAACATGAAGCAATTTTAGTCCCAGGAGATCGTTGTTGTAAAATTTCTTTTGGAATATTCTCGTAAGCTCCAATTATTGAAGATGCATTTTCAATTAGAAATAGTCTTTGAAATTTTCATTTTTAGGTAGAATTGGTCTATGAATGTTTCATGTTTACTTCGAATTAGTCTCCGATTTTACAAAGGCTGATGGTATTTATGCGTCTTTTTGTGTAGTGAAGAACATGATGATTGAAGAGCATGTTTATGTACCTAAACCAATTAAAGAAGTTATGAGTTCTGATTTGCTTCTTACAAACAGTCATTTGATTATTTCAGTTCATTAATGGACCAATTGCAAAAAATAAAAGGGCAATTTCATTTATGTGTTTATCAAGTCATTATTTTCAAATGACTAATAGATTTCAAGTTTTTTTAGCCATAGAGTGATAGAGATCGCACAATGCTTAAGAATACAGTTGCTACAAACACCCCGCAAGCATCACTTTTGAGAACACTTTCTTCTAATAACTTTACATATTTGCCCATGAAAATATTTAAGATATACATTGATTCTGAAAACTGAAATGAGTAAAAATATATTGTAGCAACTCCTACTCTAACACCCTTTATTTGGTGTTTATTGATTTATGAAACCTGTGGACTCATGACTGATATAGAAGTTTTGTTTTTGTTTTAATTGAAAGAAAATGCTATCAACATTTTAACCTTTTCTTGAAAAAGTTGATGCATCTGATTAGGAATAGTGAGGTCGATTGGGATTCTCAACATGAAGAAGGTTGGCGGTGATAGTGTTGTGTTCATTTGATAGATTTTGGTTTGGATTATTTTTAAATTTGAATTGGATTTTGTATGGTTATATGTTTGATTTTAAGGTTTGAAAATTTTAACATACAAAAGGAATATGATAAAAAAATGAATTAGATGATGGCAAATCTGTATTTTTATATCAAATATGGTGTTAAGACCTAGATAAATGTTGGATAGAGAATGCTCCTAAAATGATGTGTTTGGTTTATCGTATGGTGGGCATTTTTTTACTATCTTGTCCCGGGCATCGAAAACCAATAGACCGGCCCTGACAACAGAAAACAACTAACTCAAGTTACCTAAATGTAACACTTGATTCAAGGTATTTTTCATTTTAACCATTAGTGTGTAAATAGTTTGCATTTTTTGTCCTTAGGGGCATTTTTATAATTTTGGGAAGGGAGTGCGTACGCTGGGCGTACGCAATCAGGGGACAAACCCTAATTTTAGGGTTTGTACACTATTTAAGCAACCTTATATCCGAAGATTCTCTCATTTCTCAGCCTCTATCGCCCTTTCGAGCCTAATTTCGAAATCCTAGCTCATCTAGAGAGATTTGACCCCATTTGTGTGTGTGTGTGTGTGTGTTTAGTAGGTGTTTGGTGGACCTTGAAGAATAAGAAACTTGGAGAAGGAGCTTTGATCAAGGAGCATGGCTGGTCCAAACGTATATGGGGCCTGTGTCGAAAAGAAAAAAATGGCCTTTAAAGACAAATATCATAAAGATTAAAAAAATATCATTTATTCTTCATTATAAACACATACAATTAGCAATAATAAGCAAGCTAAATTGTTTATCTTTTTAGCTAGTTTGAGTTTGAACCAACTTTAAGCCATAAAAGTCATTTTAGAATTATTTTATATATATATATATATATATATATATATATATATATATATATATATATATATATATATATATATATATATATACACTACATTGCCCAAAAAATTTGGGCCTCCTGGAGATGTGGGCCCTAGGCAGTCGCCCAGGTTGCCCACCGTCTGGACCGGCCCTGTCAAGGAGGAGCTTGTAGATCCAGATTTCACTCATCATTTCCATCTTCATTGTGGTATAAAGCTTAGACCTTGCTCATTATATGCTTAGATTTAGTTATTATGAAGTTTTGGTCACTTTTTGGCCCCATGAATGAGATCTAGTGGAATTTTACCACTCTAGAAGTTATGAGTTGCTCCTCTTGATGTTTCTAAGATCCCTAGTCCATAAAGTTAGCATCTTGATGGTTGAGGATCAACCATGCATGAGTTCATGTCCACTTGGTGAAAGTAGGATGCTAAATCTAAGGTTTGAGTTCATTTGAGCATGCAAAGGTATCAAGTTAATGATTTTTTTGGGTTAATATGTTCCCCAAGGTCTGGATTTGAAAGTTGGACGCAAGCATACGCTACACATACGAGACTGAGTCCCCGATCAGACATAACCACCCTACCGGGCGTACTTTTGGTACGCTTAGCGTACTCGGCCTGGTCATGGGCTTTTGTGTTTTGCGTCATCTTTGGAATTTAGGGTTTTAGGCCTTTGTTAGGCCACAAGTCTTCCTGATTAAGGCTTTGGCTTTCTTGTATTTGGTCCCATATTTGGCTTTGGGTGTCCTTTAGGAATTGGGCCATTATTTGGGCTTTTTTGCCACTGAGTGTGGGCCTCAGATTTTGGGCCAATTGAGGGAAGGGTAAAATGGTCTTCTACCCTAGGGGTTCGGATTAGTTGATTAAATTCCTGATTATGGTTTATGACCTAATTATTAATTAGGGTTTTATTTGGTTGGTTACTACGGGGATTCTTCGGTTCAGCATCTCGAACATTTATTTGACTAACAACAGACTGAGATGTGTTTGCTCATTATATTGTAGGACACTAGGGATTGTATGTGCTTGAAGTCTTTGCAACTATTGTTGTACGTGATGTATGTCTGTGTGACTGTTTGCTATATATATATATATATATATATATATATATATATATATATATATATATATATATATATATATATGGGGTGAAATAGACCCGGTACAACCTTGTACTGGCATATAAGTTGAAATAGACCTGGGGGTGAAATAGATCCGGTACAACCTTGTGCTGACATATGAGTTGAAATAGACCCAGGGATGAAATAGACCTGACACAGCCTTAAGCTGGCATGTATGTATGGTGTACGGTAGTTTGGGGAACTCACTAAGCTTTGTGCTTATGGTTTCCAGTTTATGTTTCAGGTACTTCCAGATCGAAGGGGAAGAACTCAGGATGATTGCATCGTACACACCATGACTTTTCACTTATTTGACTCCAATGTATTTTGGATGATTATGGATACACTATGATTTCCCTATGGTTTTGATAAACACGTTTGGTTGATGTTTTATGTAATATAAAACAATAATTTTGATTATGAGTTTTGGCACGTTACACTAAATCCAAACCAAAACTTGTCCTTAGCTAAACACTCCATTCTATCAAAGTTTAACCAAAAAGTCAACGACCAATGGTTAAATTTAATTGATCAACCAACACTGACCACCACGCCGCAACCAAGCCCTTCATTACGCCGTGGTCCCGACATCAGATCGCGATGGCTTCCTTGTCTTCACGTCGCGACAAAACCTATGTCTCGACATGGTCCCATTGATGAACCACTTAATCTATTAAGTGCTTAATCCAACAAGTCCAAGTCTCATACTTTCCAGACCTGAATCAACATGATGTCTAAATGCATAAAGTTTCCAACTTTATGCATTATAAGGCTACAAACTTCCAATATCTAAAACCCTAAGATGAGAAATGACCAAAACCCCATCTTTCTTGAAGCATGAAGTAAAGAGAGCTGTTACATGCATGCTTTACTACAACAAATGACCAAATAACATCCCACACATTAGCTAAAAGCTCAAGAGTTATCCCAACTCATTGGAATAAGAGACAAAGGGACCAAAAGTTGCTAAAATGGACTAAAAACCAAACAAAATCTTAGATATATAGATTAAATGAAATAAAGCTTGGATCTTTAAGGCTTACCAAGGTCTAGAAGGTTAATGGAGGCTGATACTTCAAATGCATAGCTTCAAAGACTAATCTTTTTTGTTCTTCTTCCTTATAGAGCACAATACCACCAAAAGAGAGCACCAAATGGTCACTAAGTGAGTACCAAAATGGATTTAGAAGAGAGGAAGAGATCTAAGCACATGGAGGCTAAGGTTTTATTAGAGGAGTTCTAGAGGAGGTAGAGGCCGAAAATGATGAAATCTTAGGGCTAATAGCCTTTAAATATCCCAAAACCCTAAAAAACGTGCAACCCACTGGGCTGGGGGAGCCCCACGCTCATTAAAGTGTGCTCTGTGCTTCTCAAATAAATTCCTCATTTTCCTGTTTTCAGCTTCAGCTTTAAACAATCATAACTCCTTTGTTCCAACTACATTTTTAGTGATCTTTATATGCACGCAAAGGTATTGACAAGCCCCAAAATTCTATCTAATTACTTTTGACTTAAAGCATATTAAACTAAATTCATTAATTTAAGAAAGAAGTCAAAAATATCACTTTTCTTATTTTACCCTTTGGCTCCAAAATACAATTCAAGGGCTTAAATAACTTAACTAACATTATCAACATCCACTAGGGCCTAAACTCTATTCCCTTGAAGCCCAAGACCTTTATTCGATCCAATTACAGTTCGTTAACCCGAAATCAGAAACATCCTGAAACTGGATGATACATTTCCTATAAAGTTGAATATCATCGTTTGGCGTATTATATCAGAATGTATTCCCTCAAGGGAGAGATTATCGGCTAGGGGGATTACCTTGGAGTCGATCGTGTGTCCTTTCTTTACGAGTTCGATGGGGACAGTGGATCATATTTTTGCAGGTTGCTCTTCTTTGATTGAGGTTTAGAGTTGGATCACAATTTGGTGGGGAATGGAGATGCCTTCGCCTTTTACTTTTCAGTTGATTTTCATTTTGGCGGACTCGATTATGTTGATATGAGGTCAAAGTAAAGCTTTTGATGCGGTGGTGGTTACTACTCTTTGGTCTTTATGGAGTTTCGATAATTCTTTTCTTTTTGGTTCTTAATTCCTAGGAAATCCAATTTGTTGAATAACTTAGTCGATAGGTTGTTTTTTGGATTCCAAATAGTAGCAGAAAACATAAAATTAATCGGGTTAATTGGCTTAAAAATCTAGGTTTAGCTTGTATTTATTTATTTAATTATTTTTTGTAATGGTTTTTCTTTATATCCTTGCTAGAAGTTTTTATTTTATTTTATTTATTTATTTTTTTAAATATTAAACGCTCATCTATTTAGATATCATGCATCATCATGACATGCTTAAAAATCAAAAGTATTGGCAAGCCCCACAATTCTATCTAATTACTTTTGACTTAAAACATACTAAACTAAATTCATTAATTGAAGTTACAGTTGACGATTTATTTATGCATGTCATGATACTAAATGAGGTCTGAGCGGATGAACGTTTAATATAAAATAAACTTCTAGCAAGGATATAGAGAAAAATCATTACAAAAAGTAAATAGATTAATAAATAAATACAAGTTAAAGCCATATTTTGAAGCCACTTAACTCAATTAATATATGTTTTCTACTCCTATTTGAAATCCAAAAACGAGATGTTAGAATTGAAGTACTTCGTGAAAAACACTTTCAAATTGAAGTATTTCGGTGGTACTCTCGAAATCTCAATTAGATAAGAGTTGGAATGAGATGCCAAAATAGAGAATATTTGATGATTATGATTTTTATATGTACCTGACCAAAACTGGTTATTAATATCTATGTCTGAAAACTGCCAAACTGTCACAAGGTAGTTTCTAATAGTCACAAACTGTTACACAATCGGGTTTTAAATAAGGGTCAAGACAAAAGTAAAAAACAGCTCGACCCCAACCAGGGGCTCAGCCGATTGGACCCCGCCAATAGCTGCCTCCCCTTGGACCCTGCTACCATGGGATAACCTCAGACCCCCGTCCGTTTAGGGGATTTGCCGTTATATGTAAACATACTTTGAATCTTGAACAAACTCAAACAAGTGTGCACTCTGCACCTCCCTTACTTGTTTAATGTTCATCAAGATTGTATCTGGTCACTTAAATATACATTTGTAATTCAAATCACCAACAATAAGGATGCCAAGATATTGGAGGAGACATTGATGACAATCACAAATGTGATGCGGTGCTCGTGGTGGTTGATGCCAAACATATGAAAACATTAATTCTTAGTAAGACGCACGTGATTGATTGCATTATTTGTACAAAAACTGTTACGTTAGTTACAAAATACACTTAAGGATCATCGATCGGGATGCAAACGAGAACTTTGGTTGTGTGTTAAACATGTCTTGTTGAGGAGTAAATTACCTTAGAAAGTATGGAATAAGTTTCGAGACCAAACTTAACAATTTTAGTCCCATTGAACAATATAGTAAGTCTCGTACTCCTTCCTCCCTAAAAAATATTACCAGGTTTAATGTGTTTCATTCCAACTTTTTGTTGTATATGAAAGTAAATGTAGAGGGGAAGCAAGAGAACACCATTTTACTGCACATTTTCCAAACATATTTACATTTCGATTTTGGTGTACTAATTCCATTTTGGTACTCTCTTAATAACCATTTGGTGCTCTCTTTTGGTGGTATTGTGCTCTATAAGGAAGAAGAACAAAAATGATTGGTCTTTGAAGCTTTGCATTTGAAGTATCCAACCACCATTCACCTTCTAGACATTGGTAAGCCATACACCCTGTTCCCGAGTTCAACTTAACGAGTGAAAAGAAATGAAATGACTGTAAATGAGAAGAAAGTAAAAGAAATTGGTATTCCCGAGTTTCATTAAATGAAGGAAATGAAAGGAATTAGAGGGAAATGAAAGGATCACTTTCCCTCCTAATCTTCTTTCCGATTTGGTTGGATTTGGAAAGAAAAAACAAAATGATTAATTTTCATTTCACTTTTGTTCAGCTCGAGAATACAAAAGAAAACTTTCTTTTCCTTTCATTTTTCTTCTTTACTCTTCTTACTTTTTTTCTTCTTTGCTTAAACTTGGGAACTAGACATTAAAGATCCTATAACATATATGATATTTTCACAAGAAGACTAGTGCATATATATATATATATATATATATATATATATATATATATATATATATATATATATATATATATATATATATATATATATTTGCACTAGTCTTCTTGTGAAAATATCATATATGTTATATATATATATATATATATATATATATATATATATATATATATATATATATATATATATATATATATAGATATATGTTTTCTTTGTGCAAATATTAAATTTGTTGGTATTAAGGACTCTGATAATTAAACATAAATATGATATAAATATTCGAATAACAATAAAAAAACAAAAAATTTAACCTAAAATTTAACGTAGTTCATTTGATGAAGCTACGTTCAAAATTAGAACAAATCTCTTTCTATTTAAAATAGTACTCATCTTGATAGCATGTACTTACTTTAAACATGACAACCACTTCTCGATTACTTGCTCCATTTTAAATGGAAAATGCGCCATAATTGTCATTAATTAAATTATAAACCCATTAAACTATTATTTTATGCTATTTTAATATTTCAAAACTTATCAGGATATAACGTGACCCGTCCATTCAATCATTAAGCTTCAACTCCCATATTATTATTTTAATTCATGGAAAATTAAAACTCATGATGGTCTTTTTATAAGAAAATGTCTTTATATAATTTGCATACATTAAAATGGGAAATGCTGAGTTGTCGAAAATCAAACAAAAAGTTTTCAAATAAATAAGATTGTAAATCGATTTATTTGATGAAATCAAATTGTTGTAAATAGGTAATACCAGATCCCTTGATTAATCATAACCATATTAACACATTAGTTGTAATATTCCCAGCCTCCATTACAAACGAACAAGTATTTTCGTAATCAAGGCCGGTGGGGTGGCAACAAAGTCAGGCTCAGCCACCTTGGCCCCAAGGTCGGTGCCACCTCAAATTCTATATACATAACTGAGCCGTCATAGCCACATATTTAAAACTTAAATACCGGACTATTATTTTAATATTCTGAATTTAAGCGCTATATAACACATTCTTGAAACCATTCACAAATCACACTTTACCAAGTCACCCATCTCATCCTTTGACTATTAGCTTCAAAGAGCTCTAAAAATGGTGAAGTTGACAATCGGTAGCATTGGTGACTCTTTTAGCGCAGGTTCAGTCAAGTCTTACTTGGCTGAGTTCATTGCTACCCTTCTTTTCGTGTTTGCGGGTGTCGGGTCAGCTATTGCTTATGGTATGTTACATTTCTTTCTTAAACCATATAAAATGAAAACATGCATTCTTTTCATTACAATCTAACGTATAATGGAGTTTTATAAACTTTTTAGGTAAGCTCACAGCAGATGCAGCACTAGACCCCGCAGGATTAGTTGCAGTGGCAATAGCCCATGCATTTGCACTCTTTGTTGGGGTTTCAATAGCAGCCAACATCTCCGGAGGCCATTTGAATCCAGCTGTCACCTTCGGATTGGCTATTGGTGGTAACATCACCATCATAACCGGTCTATTTTATTGGATTGCCCAACTTCTTGGATCCATCGTTGCATGTTTCCTCCTACAATTTGTTACCGGTGGCTTGGTTAGCTTTCTTAATTATATTATATTTTCATTTCTAAAATAACTTTTTATTCAAAATCTTGGATTTGTATTTACATATTTGGAATTTGACAGGCCGTTCCAACCCACGGAGTTGCTAGTGGCATGAGCAGTATTCAAGGAGTCGTGTTTGAGATCATCATAACTTTTGCTCTTGTCTACACAGTTTATGCCACCGCTGCTGACCCTAAGAAGGGATCACTCGGAACCATTGCACCCATTGCAATCGGCTTTATTGTTGGAGCCAACATTTTGGCTGCTGGAGCTTTCAGTGGCGGCTCAATGAACCCAGCTCGGTCATTCGGCCCGGCTGTTGTTAGTGGAGACTTCTCACAAAACTGGATTTATTGGGTCGGCCCACTTATTGGTGGTGGGTTGGCTGGATTAATCTACGGTGATGTTTTCATTGGATCATACGAGGCACTTCCAACCTCAGGGGACTATGCTTAAGTACTTTTATTTTTATTTTTTCCTTTTTGTTTGGGTTTGTATTTCATATTTTAATGGTCAAGGATGTAACATCCTTATTGTTTGAGTGTAAACTTATGAATTGTAATATAATCATGTTTACAGCGAAATACATAGTCTTAAAACTTGCAATTATTTCATTTGGTCTCTTACTTTGGAAAAATTCATGCTTGTAACTTATAAAACAAAGCTAATTATGAATACAGAGCACTACTAGAAAAAATGCTTTCATTGACAGAGAATTATGACGTACAACAGTTTTCTAACAAACATTTCATGTCTGTCGTTAAAGTCTGTCATATTTCATAAAATAGCAATGATCTATGACGGACAAAACTGGCTGTCATAAATTTATATTGTATGTTAATTTGTTAAAATTTAAATAAAAAAACAATGAGCATTTTAATATATGAATTGGTTTGTTTTTTATGAGTAAATAGGATACCCAAAAAACGATATATATATATATATATATATATATATATATATATATATATATATATATATATATATATATATATATATATATATATATACTACTTTAATTCCTAAGAGTAACAATTTACTTCTTTTGTTTCATATTTTGATACATTACTTTGCTTCATTTCATAATTTGTCCATGTTTTTTTTATATTTGATATTTTGATCACCTTATTTTGCTCGATTGCTATAATTTGTCCCTTTTTTATTGTGTTTCCTATTTTGACCAAATTACTTTGCTCCCTTGCCATAATTTGTCCCCGTTTTTTTAGTTGTTGATATTTTGATCACCTTATTTTGGTCGGTTGCTATAATTTCTCCATATTTTATATTGTTTACATTATTTTCACTTTTGGTTCAACCAGCACAGCTGACTCACTTCCCTTTTTCCCCCCTGTTTGCCACATTACACATTTCTCTCTGATCGATATGTCTTTAATTTTTGTTTCCTTTTTCAAATTTTTTTGAACATCTGTTTTGAGTTTCATTTTGTCATCATCTTTCTTTGTGGGGTTTACTAGGACATGCGTATGTTGTGGTAGCTTTGCGTCAGCGTTGTATAAATGCGTCCAACTACGTAATACTTTGTCGTTGTAATACACACATGTAAAATATGTACTTCATATATATATATGTATATATACATGTTTCTTTTTTTACTTAATAACTAAAAAAATTTCTTAATAACAATGGATGCGGTCAAGATTTTGTAACCTAGGACATCATCAAAATTGGCACTAAAATTTTCCCATATTGTCACTTTTCGTCCCTTTCGTTCTCTTTTTATCAATATCATCCCTGGCTTCCTTTTCCCTTGATTTAATAATTATTAATTAATGTTTTCCCTTTTCAGCTTTTCCTTACACCATACAAACGATTGTGTGTGTGTCTGACCTTTTGGAAACTTCGTTCGCATCTACTCCAAGCGTCTTCCATCACCATAAACTTCATTCGTAGCTTCAGATTGTTATTGCGGTGCAGTTCCACTCTTCCAGTTTCCATCTTCCACTTCCTCTTCTGCCTATGTCGTTGAAGTTTTCATTTCCACATTATCCTCATGAAGAAGCAAGTTGTCTCATGATTGTAAGCTTTTTCATTGATTTATTTTTATACTTATCAATTTTTAGGTCAAAGTTAAGATTACTTCCTTATGTTTCCTTCCAACACATAGCACCCATGTTCGTTGCATATTTGGGGATTAAGACCCTCTCAAAAACCCTAGCCCTCCTCCTTATCTCTTTTGTAATCAACGACAAAAGCGAAATACTTTCGTGATTGTTTCTCTCTCTTCACCGCCTTTTTTTTCTTCTATATATTCAACCTCTCACCTCACAGTCGATTATTCATCTTCAATTATTCTTCCATCACCGATGCTTCCCTCAATAATCCATACCCAATCTCAAATTCATTTTTCGTCTTTCACTCCACTCACATACTTTCTCATACTCACTTTCAAACCATTTGATTTCATGTAATTTAATTAGGGCTTATATTGATAGCTACCCAACCAGTCAATGAAAGGTTTCAAACAAGGGCATCTTCTTACTGATTGTTCTTCGATGACATCCACCTTCAGTTGTTGTTTTTGATTTAGGATGGAAAAATACATATTAAACCATTTCGTTTATGATCAAAATTGGAATAGGAACGTGTTTGGTGAATTTACAGTAAAGGCTTAGAAAAAATTGCATTTTTTTTTGATGTTTGGAAAATTTTGACTTACGTATTGAATCCCATTTTCCTAATCCTCCAAACTAATAACTTCTTTTTTGTTTTTTTTTGAATTAGGAAATGTCGATTGATACTCCAACGATTAATCAAATACAAAGGTAAGGTTCTATCGAATGTTCAAACATCCAACAATCTTTTAGTTATGCGTTCACTTCATTTTTTTTTTTTTTACTTTTAATCTTCATAAAAAAGCTATAAGTGGTTAGTGATATACTGGTTAGGTTAAAGGCACATCGAATGATTCACTTGAAGGCTTTATCCTGCTAAAGAATTAGTCTAATAAATATGTCTTGCAAATTCTGTCCACTAGGTCTTCGATATAATGTCAAGGTGAGTTACAGACTTACAGTTTAATGTTTTGACTTTTTATTGAATAAGTTGAATATCATTGATCAAATAATTCGACTTTTTAGTGAATTCTATTGTTCTACATTGAATATTATCATTATTTATCTTTCTTTTTATTGTTTGGTTTTGGCTTATTTTAAAGCTTTTGCACCATACAAATGATTTTTGATGGGGCCAATATTCTGCTTCTGTACATGGCCATTCTCATAATAATGATTTTACCCGGGTAGAGTCATCATGACTATGTTTAGCAGTAGGTTTGTCTTATACACAACTATTAATCTTAGACGATATTTTACAAAGATAGTTTTGTGTGAAGCTATGCACTACATGTCAAAGGTTTCACACTCAGGTTGATAAAATGGTCTTTATTTGTAGGTTTAAGTGTAAAAAGGCGATGTAGTTCCATTTCTTTGTTAATTATAGCATCCTACTCCAATTTCTCTTTCTACTACACCATTGTACTTTCAATATTTTTGTTATTAAGGTATTATTGAAATGTAACCAATTATAGCATTGTACTTTCAAATTTAACTTATTAAGGCATTACACTTTGAGAAATTTATCCAATCATGGCACTAAAAATGTTTCATATTTTGATGTCATTGCTATAATTGGGTAGATTTTTCATACTATAATGTTGTAATGGAAAAAAATGAAAGTATGATTCAATATATAATAAAGATAACAAAAAAGTACTTTGGTATTTCTAGCATTTAACCATTATGTATTCCACTCTTATAGAAATGACTTAATGAAAAAATAAATGTGATAACCTATGTTTAATCTATCTTTCCTGGTTATTACCCATAAATAATTTGATCACGTTTTACTTCCAGCTTTTTATAATGTCTATGTTTGTTCCTTTTTAGGTATCTTCTTCTCTTAGATGAATCCACCAATGCTAATTCCATTTTTGCATGCAAGATAAAGTGGATCAAAGAAAAAGGTAAATGTCAACATGATAAATGTTATTGTTAGAACAAAGTACAACTTTAACTTCAATTGGATTTGGCTAATATATTATTATTTTATACAGATCATTTTATTATATAGTTGTATAGTGTCCTTTTCAGCCTAGTTACACGGAATGCAGGTATTATGTTCTTAAGTTCATAAGTTCATGAAAAAGGTTGTTGATGAAGGACTTGAGGTGTTGAATAACGAAGTAATAAATGCGTTAGTTAATTGATTGACTTGAAGTGTTTTAGAATATTTACATATATAATTGCTTAAGAGTTTATTGCTAATATATTTATCTCAGTTTTGGGGGAAGAATGAATATACAGATGTCGAGCTTGCTTGATAGGGTGCGTGAAAAATGGGTTACTTATGTAATAAACTTTATTTACAAGTGATATGTATTTGACATATACTTTTTGATGAACTTGGAATGTATTTTGAATTTGACACTATAGTTCGTGTAATTTAGACAATCAATTTGTAATTTAGTTTGATTAAGATTGTTGGTGATTTTAGTGTCACCATGTCCTTTTAAGTAACTAGAACCAACATATGAGCCAAGGGGCTTCATGATTTGTACTCTAATATATGTACGGGGTTGTGCGGAGTGCACGCATGTATAAGATCGAATCAGAAGCCGGCTCGACGACTAGTCGGGGGTTCGGGGGCAGCGCCCCCGTGTTTGAGGTTTACAAAGGGGCAGCGCCCCTTTGGTGGGGTCTAGGGGCAGCGCCCCTAGCAGGGTCCAAAGGGCAGCGCCCCAAAACCTACCGAATTTTACATATGGGAACATAATGGAAACTTCAATTTCGTGAGCGTGATTATGGTAAAACTAACGAAACTTGTTAGTTTTTGGTAACCCTAAATCCTCATAAAATCTGGATTAACATTACTTGCATCCAAAGCAACTAATGACGGCCCAACCCTAATGAAACCCTAATCGTGTTTAATATATAAATAGCTCTTCCTCTACAGAAGAGGGTTACGATCTTAAGCTCTCGTTTTCATCAGACTTTCACAGAATCCTCTAGCGTATTGGTTTACGTCTTCTGTGCCTAGAAACACAAGTGTCCACTTGGATTATCCTAGGCTGAATTTCTTGTAACCCAGGCATAGGGTAGAAATATCAGTTCGGAAAGTGATATCACGATCCAAGTTGGTGTCCAGATATCCACCACAAACCCTAAAATTCCTAACAAAGATTTGGTAGAATATATATATATATATATATATATATATATATATATATATATATATATATATATATATATATATATATATATAATGTAAAACCATGACATACAAAGTATGTCGTAAAACTATGTTAAAAATCATGATGTACAGAACATGTCGTAATTTGAAGTCGTAAATGTCTGTCATAATTCCAAAAATGTTACAAATTATGACATTCAAAGTCAATTGTAAATGAATGTCATGTATGTATGTCATAATTGTTGGTCATAAAGGTCAGTCATTTTCTTTTATGACACGACTTTCAAGGACATACATTTTTCTGTCATGTATAGGCATTTACGACAGACATTGTCCGTCAAGAAAAGCCTCTTTTCTAGTAGTGGATGATAGTAATACTAATGGCAAGATGTTGCAGGAGACATTGATGATGATCACAAATGTGATGTGGTGTTGGTGATGGTTGATGCCAAACACATGAAAACATTAATTCTTAGGGAGATTTAGGTGATTAATTACATAATACTTATAAAAATTGTTTCGTTAGTTACAAATCCGGTTATGGATCATCGAATGGGATGCAAAATGAGAATTTTGGTTGTGTGTTAAAAATGTCATGTTTAGGAGTAAATTACCTTAAAAAGTATGAAATGAGTTGCAAGACCACAAATAGCCATTTTCCTCCCTAAAAAACATTACCATGTGTAATGTGTCTGATTCAAGCTTTCTCTTGTATATGAAAGAAGTAAATGTAGAGGGGAAGCAAGAGAACACCATTTTATTTACATATTTTTCCAGATTTATCTATATTTCGAGTTTAGTGAGACAATGTGTCATATTTTTGTTTATTGCACTTCTTTGATTGGGTATTGGGTCGGATTGCGATTTGATGGGTAGTGAAGATGTCTTGTAACATCCTAAATTTCCAAATCAAAATTTTCATTTTTAAATTCTTATAAAACATTGTTTCATAAAAATCGTCTAAAAAATATTAGAAATGTCAATTACAAATCATCATCAAAACATCAGAGTGTCCCAAAATATTCAAAATCATAATTGCAGGCGAATGTGTACAATCAAGCCTTTGTCTTCCCGCGATCCTCAAAAGTACCTGAAACACATTTAATCAACAACTATAGCCACGAAACTCAGTGATTTCCCCAAAATACCACATACATCACAACAAAAAATAAGCAACTATGGGTTATCAGTAACCCTAAAGACTACCCAAAGTCTCAGTGGGCAAACAACACGCCCTGGTAGGTTATTAACGACCCTAAAGACTACTCAAAGTCTCAGTACGCACAATAACACATATCACATTAATATCATATAGACCCAACAACTCATCAAAAAGATAAATATATTCTACCACATAGGTAAGAATAGTGAGCAGACTAACCTTGCACAGATGATTGATAGAACTCACACCCGACCAGCCAAAACTAGACTCCACCTAATAATTGCACCAATTAAACCTAATTAATATTTAAGGTAATTTTCCCTCCAAAATCCCTCACAATTCCACTTAAGGCACAATTGGTCAAAAGTCAATAGAAGTCAACACAAGGACGTATGTATAACATCCCGATGTTAACGTACTTCTAAATTTATCCCTATAATTTTATTTATGAAATTTTGGTCCCTAAGTCCCAAGTGAAAGTGTCTTGAAGCCCTAGTGGAATTTTCATAATTCTAGCAGGAGAAGTACTGTGACAATAGTCAATTTCGGGTCAAGTCAAAGTCAAACGAAGTCAACGAGTAAAACCGGCCGACTCAATTAAACCTTGTATATTAGGGTTTACATTATGTAATTACTGTTCAACTCACTATTTCAATGAGAAAGCATCATTTGGAAACTCGTGTGTTTAATTTTCCATTAGCCTTGATAGTGCTAAACCATGAACCAAAGCGATAAAACACTATTTCACACTCATCGGGAGTGTGTAGTACAGTAAAACGTGGCTTCACGGGTTTACAAACCTTGCGTTGCGAAGCTGGATACTTAAAAAGGTCATAAATGGAACCACTCTTAAATCTCTTTCACTCTATCTCTCCATATTAGAAATCTCTCCCAAATCTCTCTCCATATGAGGAATCTCTCCAAGATTGTAAAATCTCTCCCAAATATCTCTCCATATGAGGAATCTCTCCAAGATTGTAAAATCTCTCCCAAATCTCTCTCCATATGAGGAATCTCTCCAAGATTGTAAAATCTCTCCCAAATCTCTCTCCATATGAGGAATCTCTCCAAGATTGTAAAATCTCTCCCAAATCTCTCCCGAAACCTCTCTTGAAATTTTTATAATCAATTGGGGCATCCCGATACTTGGCTTGATGAGGAACCACTCAAAGAAGGGAAAAATCTTGGAAATTAACCCTTTAGGACCGAAGCCTCCCCATGGGGGCCAAGTCCTCCTTGGATCGAGGTCCCAAGAAGCTAAACCGGAGTCCACTTGGCTAACCGCAGCAAGCGAGCCGTAGTCAGCAAACCGCAGCAGCGAGCCGCAGTCAGCGAACCGCAGCCACCGACCGCAGCAGGCTTCGCTCCGGACCCTCCTGACGAACCCGCCCGCAGAGCCTCCTCGGACCACAACTCCTCCCTCTTCGGATCCGCATCAGCAGCCGATGCCACTCCAGATTTTGGACTGCTGATGACCAAGCCCTCGCCTGACTTTAGATTTCTTCATTTTTCACCCGGTTTTCAATCATTACTCCGTTTTAAGCCCGTTTTTAATTATTTTAACTGGTGGAGTGTGAATCTTACCATAATATTTGACACAAATAACCACCCCATACCCATTCCCATGACAAGCCATTGTACTCCCCACCATACATGGTCATTCAAGAGTACTTTCCCCACCATTTGACCAGCCCCACTCATGGTCAAAGGCTGAAGACTCTTATCTCTCGTCATCCTTACTCACTTGCTCTCATTTCACTAAAGATTAAACACCTCTTTTCTCTCTAACTCCCTCTCACAAAAACGAGATTTCCAAGACATTTCCAGCTTTTGTCACACCCCAAAACCGGAACGGCGGAAACGTTCTGGGGTGGATGACGTCATGTCAAGTATCACAACATGTGCAGTATAGTAATCAAAGTACAACAACCATTGCATTAATAGTAATAGTTTTACATAAGTTACATTTAATAGCAACATCAAAGTAATAAAGAAACTAATATAGATGCAGCTCGGTTCTAGGCTGGCTTCACAAAAGCTCCCGGGTGTACCTGTCTATTGCTGACCTGAGAATACGAGTTATATTGAAAGTGAGTATCAACATTTTTATGAATGCTGGTGAGTTCATAAGTATTTAGTGTCATTTGTGTAAGTAAGCATTTTATTCAAAATAACTTTATAAAAAGTAGTAGTTTAGAATCTACGGTGTATTAGCGTCCTTTCCAAAAAATCCTATATTTTCTAATTAAAAGCAGTCTTCTACCAAGACTCGACAGTGTTATGTTTTAAAGAGAAATTTTCCCTGAAATACTATCATTACCAAAATACGGTATTTGACTTTAAAGAAAGTAGAAGAATATCACTAGTAAAAATACTAGGGGAAAATAATATATGCCTCAGCAGAAAATAATGCTGACTAAGGAAAAAGAAATCATAGACTCCAGGAGAGTATCGAATGAATGATACGTCTGGCTCAGTCTAACAAAAGGAAACACATACCCCAGACGGTATCAAATGAACGATACAGCTAGCATGGTCTAAAACAAAGAGACACAGACCCCAGACAATATCAAATGAACAATACAGCTAGCAAGGTCTAAAACAAAGGAACACAGACCCCAGACAGTATCAAATGAACGATACAGCTAGCAAGGTCTAAAACAAAGAAACACAGACCCCAGACAATATCAAATGAACGATACAGCTAGCCAGGTCTAAAACAAAGGGTGATCCTAAGAGTGTTGTTTCAAGAATACAGTGTTAATTCTCGTTACCTTAAGGCCATTGATTATAAGGTAAACATGGAGATACTCGTAACCATACTGATTGACACTAGAGTACTTGATGCCCTGCAAGCATCGGAATGAATGTGACATTTTTCACCCCTTGGCTTGGTAGGTCGTGGACTGTAGCTAGCAGTCAGGGTGCGGGAGTGTCAGTCCCGTATAGATCTATACACACATTGCCTGCTCTCCCTCCAGGAGACTCTGGTTACCAACTTGACGACGGGGAGATCCATGTCCTGAAGATGCATCTTGTATTCTGAATTCTATTAGAGGTGTTGGAGAAATGATATAGACTCGCGAATGAACTGACTCCTTTGGTATTCTCATACTAGAAAGAGTGAATAGAACCTCCTAACTATTCCTATAATAGTTACTAGTGTCTCTAATCTATGAATGATGAATGGAAGGATGCCCTTGCTACCCAAGGGAAATGAACTGGTCGATGTAAACCTTTATGTCTATACGTGTATACATGATATATAACTAATGTTTAAACGACCTTCGGACGGATATCCGATACCCACCAGACCACATCCCAACGAGGAAAAGGAAATAGGGCGAACTAGCCTTCCTAAGTCTTTTAAACATTATTTATATAACTATACAAGTATAGGCATGCATTTAACGAAGTAGAAGCATAGAAGTATAGAAGAAAACTTTGGTAAAACCTTTAAAAATAAGAATTTACGACTTGATATCTTTATGTAAAACAAGCTTTGAAAACCGTTCATAAACATGTTTTGAATATAATTTGATAACACAATATAAGTAAAGAAAAACTTTGTTTAAAACACTGTTGTAACTGGTTTAGAAGTAAAACATATAGCACGAGAGACAATTTGAGAAAATATTTAAACAAGTAAAGACGTTTTGGAAAACCATCTATAGTATTATACTTGGTAAAACAACTGAATGTGTGATAAATCCTTGTGCATGCGGGTTATTAATCACATATGATTGATATGATAACTAGCATTTTTTAACTTGTATTCCCCCATAAAAGCATGTAAAAACATTTAAAAGGTTAATTCAGGGGTATGAACTCACCTGACGTTGGCGTTTCGGATGAATGGACGGTATAGGATGCTAAGTGTCAAGTGAGGACTTGACCACACACGCGAATCCTATTTAACATGTAATGATACATTTAAGTATCTAATTAGTCATTTAATAACTAATTAAGCAAGTAAGGATGTCTTACCACATAAAAACACTTTGCTATAAGTGCTAGAAGTATCAAGGGTTGCATAGAAGGTGTGTATGGACTCACATTGGAGTTTACTCTTCAAATGATGGCCCTTATGGGTGTTTACGGTTTCAAGACCACTTCCCCCATGAGTTTATGGCCGTAAACTCATGGTAGTGGTGTCATGGGATGTTTAAAGGTGTTAACTCACTCATAGAATCATGCTAGTGTCGAATCAAGGGCTAAGGAAGTGATTGAGGCTCAAAATGGACACAATAAGGAGTTTACCCTCAATTGCCACTCCTTGAGGAGTTTACGGTCGTAAACACATGAGTTTATGGTCGTAAACTCATGTTAGGCCATTCCTTTTGTGCTTTGGTGGTTCTAGGCTATGTAGGCAAGGTTCTAGTCACTTATATGAGCATAGGAAGGTGTTAAAGGCACTTAAACACCTTGGAAAGGTGTTTATGGTCTATGAAGGTGTTCTTGGTGAGTTTACTACCTTAAACACATGAGTTTACAGCAGTAAACTCATGTTAGTCCATGAATCATGTGTTTTGGTGCATCAAATGAAGGATTACAAGGCTCTAGGTACTCATGGAAGCTTTTTGAGGTGTTTAAGGGGTAGTTCAACACCCAAAAAGGTGTTTATGGTCCTTGAAGATGGGTTTACGGTCCAAGAATGTTCTTAGACCGTAAACTCATGTTTACTCCCCATATGTTAAGATTTTGGTGTTCTAAGTCCTTTCATGTAAGCCCCTAAGTCATTGCTAAGCATGAGAAGTGGTTTGGAGGGGTTTTTGGGCACCAAAATCCTCTTTCAAGGTGTTTACGGTTTTGCGATGCTCCCAAGACCGTAAAATCTTGTTCTTGGGGTTTTTGGATGTTTAAGCCACAAATTTGCAAGTGTGATAAGCTAAACAACAAGCTAGGAAGGTTAACTTACCGTTTTGAAGCTCGAAGGGGCGATTTTTTTACCAAAACCCAATTTGTAGAGAGAGAAAGTAGAGAGAGAAACTCCTAAGGTGTGAAAAGGGTTGGAATGAAAACCCACTCAACCCTTATAGAGGGAGGAGTTTATGGCCTGGTTGGGGGTCCACCTGACACCAACCGCGAATGGGGTTTTTCACGACTACCGTTGAACACAACAAATTTTTAAAATTATACCTCCTTAATTTTGGTTCGCTTGACGAATATTATTTAAAATATTCTAACGGTTTTAAATCCGGTCAAAAATATTTTGGGATCAATTTGGCTAATTTTTGACGTACTTAATTTCAACGTTAAAACTGACGAAAATTTTTGGGTTGTCACATCATCCCCCCGTTAGAGAGAATTTCGTCCCGAAATTAAAGTTTAGGCAAAGAAGTAGGCATGAATGATCGAGTAATGAGATGAGGGCACTTCCTATTAGAATGTTCCTCGCACTCCTAAGTGAACTCCGGTCTTCGCATGGCGTTCCAGGGAACCTTCACTAGTGGGATGCGGATCCGCTATGCTCGCTTGATTCCTCAGTTCGCAGTTTCCTACGGGTTTTTCTACGAAGTTAGGGTTTTCAATGATTGCTGTTAAGATGAGTAGGTTTATACAAGTCATGTCAGACAAATACTTCGTCCATGCTGGGGACGTGAATAGACTACGGTGGAATTTATGGAATTCCAAAAGTAGTTGTGGTCTGACAAGGGTTGGACCAATTCTTATAAAGAATCTCGGATGGTCCTAAGCTATCGGAAAGATAGAGCTTTTCAGTTCTCAGAACATAATGCACTTCTATGGTGAGATCATCACTGGTGTGATCGTCATTTTGAAGTTCCAAATGTTCTCTCATACTGGGGGTGTAGTTCTTCGGGTTAGTTCTTAGAAAGCTCATGTCGATTTCGGATTCGTGTTTCTAATGATTGGCTTTTAGAGGTTTTCTTGATCATCGGATGTATTGGCTACACACTGGCATGTAATTGGTTTCGTGGAATCTCTCTCAACTCAGTGCAAAATGAACCTGCACTTCTGATTCTTGAGTTGTTTTTAACGGAAACTCTCAGGGTCGGTGAGATAGAGTTTCGACCAGACGATTGTTTAGAAAGTTTTTAACTTCTCATCATCGTCTATCATATGCTTTCATAGTATGATTCTTAACAGGAAAGAATAATGCTCTTACCTGCTTCACTGTTTTATGAATAGTCGTCTCCGCTCAGGGCCAACTCAGTCCTTAGAGATTTTCTGAAATGCTGGACTATCTCGAGAGGTGGTTCTACTATTTCTGTGTGAGATAGTATTCTTGGGAACACCTAGCAGTCCAATGAATCTCTAAGACATGCTCTATTCTTTAAGGCGTCGGTTTATTTCAGTTGCAGAAAGTGCGTGTTCTTGTATAACCCATCGACTAACACCTAGACTGGTGTCAAGTCTATAATCTCTTCTGGATCTGGGTTACAAGGCTTAACGCGACCTACTTTCGCACTTTATTGAAGTATTCTTGGCTGCGGAGGTTATCCTGTGGTACTTGGCATTCTAGGATTTAATTTGGAGAATGCAGTCTCTCGTCTACAGGGCGACAGTGACTATTCTCACATGCGGAGGCGGAGTGTCTTAGGCACTACTTGTCAATAACGGAGAGGACGAAATGCCTGAGTAGTGCAAGCATCTTCTTCAACTACTCTTCTGGTGATTCTGAGTTTTCTTGATTTAGGTTAAGTCTAGAAATATAGGGTCTTGTTACTCGGAACTTCAAATCTTCTCATCCACTCTTCTCAGAGTTTAACTTATCGCAGCTTCCAGGGTTTTGGGATATTCGCTGAGATGCTTAATTCGTGGGATTAAGCGTGAATGGATGGTCGTAGTCAATGTCCTTGACTCTTACGACTCAGATTTCTTTACCAACTGAGGGTGTTAGCTACTATGTTGGCTTAACCGGGATGACAACAAATTTCAGATTTGTGGTCATTATAGTAGCTCAACCCGCAGGGGTTCTCTTGACTCTAGCTCCCATTCCATGGGATAGGATGAAGGGTTTTAGTATGAGGTTCGTGGTAGAGCTCATACTTGGCTTAACCACTAATACTTGGTGTATGCAAGCCGTATATAATTGAGGTCGGCAGGATGTTCAATTGTGCGACTCCACCCAAACGAGGAACAGGGAGTAGGGAGGAAGCACACATCATAAATCTTTTTGATCTAAATTATATACCACCCTTATGCATATACTCAGTTATAGTAGTCAGTCCCATGAGTTCTATCCTCTTGATTCACGAACCTGATTGTGAGGTGCGAAGGGTCTTTCTGGGGGTTCTACGGAGTAGGTTTCGGGTGGTTATCTTCTTCTGGAATGCCTGCAGTGTCTTTTGCTTCGGGTTCTATATGTCTAAGAAGGGGTTGGTTAACAACGCGCGGTACCCTTCTCCTGGGTACGTCGGAAGGTTTGAGACAAGAGGGACGACTGACAGATCGCATTAGGTTTTAATATTTTTAGATTCGGAAGAACCTTTATTTGCCGAAACGGCTACGGTGAAAGTTCTTTTTACACAACACTAGGGATTTACACATGGTTGCACTAAGTCGAACCATGATTGATAGGGGCGTCAAAGTTGGCGTAAATCGACATGATATAGAGTGAGGGTCGATAGGGTCATGTGCTGAACGGGCACACAAGTTCTTGGCGTCTCGGGTTTCATCCCGTGTATCACTGTCGCGAATAATGGGACCGATAGAGTCGACGCGAAACTATAGGGGGTCCTGAGTGTTTCTGAATAGGTTACCTTTCATGAATGGATTCTCACGAGGCCTTTTTGTAGTCGCCTAACATATACTAGTCATGTATAATTAAGGTGGGGAGGACTGTTGACTGAGCGACTCCGCCTTAAATCCACAACCAAACGAGGAACAGGAAATGAGGCAGCATCACTCACTCTAGGTCTATCCATCTTAATTATACATGGCTTTAATGTATGTATCGAGCCATTATAGCTCTACCTGATGAAATTTTAAATTTTATAATAATGCTGCGACTTTCGCTTTAACGGGGAAGTAATTACATTTAGAATTAGCCTTTTAATGTTTTCGGTTAGTTATCTGAGATTGAGAGACGTACCAAAAATCTATCGGGTTCCTCGATGCTCCTCCTTAGGCATTTTGAGTTAGAATCCCCTTGCGCCTTTGTCGTTTCCTTCGGTTGGACCGTCCTTCTTGAAGTCTCCAATCTCACCACATAGACGACAAACTGGATTGGTCGCCACATTGGTGGTTGATGTGATGAATTCAATCGGGGTTCTGCAGAAGCGAGCAATATGCCCCTTCATGTTGCACCTAGTACAACAGAGTTCCCGGCATACACCATGATGATGGTAGCTACACTTGCTGCAGTGGGGAAGCTCTCCTAGGTATGGTCTTCTTGAAGTCGGGATGTAAGGGCTAGCAGGGGTATTGACTATCTCAGCTCGTTGCCCTTCGGAAGGTCCTTGAGCCGAGGTACTTCCCTCCTCATTCTTGAACTTTCTCTTCAGTGGATTTGGTTGAGGTTCTCGGGTGGCTGGGTACACAGAGGTTGGTTGCTGCTGTTCATTACTTGGATCGGAATTCCCGATAGGGCTCTTGCTAACATTGGCTTTGTTAGCATTTAGTTGAGCCATGACAGCTGCTACTGTTGCCGAGACATCAACTTGGAACGTAGCTTCATCGAATAGGAGAGTCGGTTTCTTGCCAGTGGATTGGTTACGCTTCTTCGGAGGCATGGTTTTCCTACACGGAGAGGAACACAAGCTGATGAGAGACGATGGTTAACTCTGGACGTATCTGTCCTTACTATAATAGGCATAATATTTTCCCGTGCCTTGAATATTGGTTGTCTGAGTGTCGACCTACATCCCTATGATGTAGTCCGGGTATTCAAGGTAGGGGTATGAGTATCGGAAAAGCCATAAGATGGGAGTCGTTCCTACTAAGTTACCTTTATACTGGGAAAGGTTCACTCTCCGGCTTGGAAAGATTTGAGGGAGGTTCAGAACGAGCATCACAAAAGAAAAGGCTCATGAGGACTTATGGCTAAACATTCTCAATCAAGGTTTTGAGATCCGATCTAATCGTATTACTTGCGACGGGAAAAGGCGATTTACCTAACACATAGTGTGAGTAGTGTAATCACTAACCCACTAAATTGTATTATTTTATGGGTGTATTAGCGTGACGAATACGAGGAAAAGACACTTCTTGGGTTCCATGTAGTGGCTCCCTCTATCTACCTCAAATCCTTGACTGGGACCGACGTTGGTTTTCTTCGGATAGTTACCTAGGGTTCTTTTCTCGTGAAGACATTGAATTTCTATTCCGCCTTACTTTTGATCCTGACTCTGAGTGTCATCACTTCATGATGGATGACTGGAAATCTCAGAAGTTCAGGCGAATTTCCCACCGATGTCCCTAAAAAGGTATAGGCACCTGGTGGTTTCAATAGTCTCGTCCTAGTGTAAGTCCCTAATTAGCCTGTGTATCAATCAGATGCGATTGATGGTGCGGAATCCCAATCAAACGGATGATGTCAGATCAAATAGAAGAGAAGGAGAAGAAGAATAATATGAATCTTCAATGTATTGAATAGATTGGAATGATGCTCCTTTACATGAGATTCACATACACACACATAAGCTCCTGTTTCTCTCTATTCAGTTCATCAATCTGTACTCCTCACCTTAACACCTATATTTATACTTGGATAACATGGGCCGGATAACATGGGCCATAAATGGGTTTTACGGCCGTAAACACAGCCGTAAACACCTAACGGCCGTAAACAGCAAGTAGTTTACGGTCCAAGACACAAAATTATAGTTTTCTAGAAAAGTAAAGTATAAACCATATTTTTGAGCCAACAATCTCCCCCTTGGTTTATAGATTTCTTTTCTTAAATGACCCAACAAGCTCTCCCTAAAAAGTAGCTGGCATTTCTTATTAATCTTCATTGAGAGCTTGGCCTCAGCATTAATCTTCAAATTCTTCACGACTTCAAGATGAACTTGATGAATCTTCAATGAATGACTTCTTCTTGAGCACTTGAGCTATTCTTCAAGATTTGGAATTGAACGCACATTGGGTGAGGATGCTTGATGTACCGATTCTTGAAAGATAACGATTTCCGCTTGAGAATCTTCAGAGAGAACATCAGAGAGAAAAATATACTGGATCACTTCAGCAGGTACAACGATAGCAGCAGACTGATTGAGGAGGCTTCAATGCAATCCGTCACATATTCTTCAATTTTAGCTTCACCTTGCTTTTAGGGTTGAAAGATTGAATGTCAAAAAAATAATCTTCATTTCTTGCTCTTTCGAATGCGAATTCTTTGATGCTCACGGACGAGGCTTTGGCTCAAAAATCTTCAACACAAACTCCATGAGTCTTATCTATATCTGAAATCACTTTTCAAGACAAAACAAAACTAAAAGAAAACTTAGAACAAAAGTAAAACAGAATTAACACTATTTTTGATTTTGAATTTTTTTGATTTTTGTTTGTTTGTTTTTTTTACTTTTAATACTCCCGTTTTATTTAAATTAGAAGAACACTATGAACAAACTTAACAAAAAACAAAAATAATAGCTAACTTTAAGAGTGATTTGGGATTAAAGTTGTTGGACAGCCTTATTCCACTTGTCGGTACCCTTATCTTCACATCTTTGTCTGATCGATTGCCAGTATTGTGGTCCACTTAAACACTAAAAATTTGTGACAATATTTTGGACAATTTACCAATGACATGATACATGCATATATCTAATTATAACTTTATTATCATGATTGGCCCTAATTCTTAAATAAAATTTTCTTATGACCATTTAACTGACTACAACCAGGGATATTATTGTCCATCTAAATCGAGCAGCGAGATCTACAGACAATCTGTATGTGTTCAATTTTAAGTGTACTAGAACGTGTTTCCCGCGTCCTGATGTGCCCCAGCCATCAAGAACTTCTAGAGTACTCCTTACACCGGGTGAGCAGACAACCATTCAGAGAGGGGATAGATTCAGAATTCTACTACTTATTGTTTCAGAGGAGTTGAGAAGTAGAAGGTTGCGTATGCTGTGTACCAGGTCGGATTAGAAGTCACGCAAAGGAGACAGCATATGGCTAACAGATGAGAGGAATTTCATATATATAGCCTGCAGAGAAATAGAGTTGCATATGTTGTGTACCAGGTCGGATTGGAAGTCACGCAAAGGAGACAACATACGACTAACAGACGGAAAGAAAGAAAATGATATTCTACAGACCTAATTTATCAGAATTTACCAGTCGCCCCATCCAACCGGAATTAAGGACAGAATCCGCACATCGAGGAAAAGTGAATCCACAGTTCTAGATACGTGTTATTTAATGTGACCGGTAGATTCCCATGTATATCTCCCTCCTCAACCTATCCGAGCGTTGTGAAATCAGGTTAAACGGATCTAACTAGGTCAGAGTTTGTCAAGTCCTTAAATTCATTAGGTTCAACTTTCCCTAATCAAGTCCATTTAAAATCTTTCGTGCCTACCAGCGCATCGAACACAAAGCATAGACGATTCAACTTAGGTACCTTACACCGATTCAAATTGCCCGTTATCACTTGCTAATTTCATTTCCCAAAACATCTCTTACAAGCACATTTCATTTACACCATATTTTTTGGATTTTATGATTTTGTAATGTTTTTGGATTTTTTTTAAAATTTTTAAATTTTTGTTTTGTTTTTATTTCTCCCCTAAATTTGTGCATAGGAGAGAAATAAAAATAAATGCACAAATTTAAACTATCCTAAAACAAAAATTAGTCTTTAAAGCGAATCAGCTTAAGAAAAACTCAGGAGTATAGAGAAGAAATCGCAAACCGTAATTCACCGATTGAATCTGCATTCAGAAGGTCTGAGAACAGCAAGCATAATCTCAGAACAGATCCGAAAATTCTTCATATCATTAAGCACTAACCCCATTTGTGATCTCTTCCTTTTTTCCTTTCCAGCAAAAGGACACATACTCTCAACAAAGGTCTGAATGTTGTACAGTTGAGAGATGTCCCCAATCATATGCCATGAACTGCCACTATCAAGAAATCGAAGTCTGATGACATGCCTCCATAGCTGCTCCGACACAGGGTGGGATTAGTTGGTCTTTGGAACCCAGTCCATTTTGAAACTGGGTCGACCTTTGTCATCCTTGCACAGTACTTTCTCCCATGACATATCCTGCTTATCACAAACAGAAGACGATGAAATATTAGTGTCATTAGAAGATTTGGGAGTTTTCACCTTTGGTACCCATCTATATTCAGGTTTAACCCATTTCTTGTTCGATCCGATGGGTGCCTCGGCACTTGCTTTGGAACTTGAAGTCGGCTGCCGAGATGACTTTGACCTAACCGGTCTTTGTTTAACTGGAGCATCTCTTGGATTGGGCTTCTTGGCCGGCATTTCCTTCTTTCCCTTGGGATTCGGATTCTTTGCCTTGTGGGTTTGATTCTTGGACTTGTGCGCGTTCCAGTCACCATTGTATGAACGTGACCTGGAAGGGTTTCTTTTGAAGTATCTCCCACTTGGCACGTTTTTCCATCCTTGTGCATAGTAGGGAACATATGCACGATTAGGACAATTTCTGGCAATGTGTCCAGGTGTTCCACAGTGAAAACAAGTCTTTTTCTTCACTGTGAAGTTATTTATTCCTGCCCCTAGTGGCGTATCGTTGCCTTGTCTCTTATTGTTCCCAGATGCACGCTTGCAATAGGCACTTTGTTGCGCTGGAATTGGAGGCCTGTATTTCTCAACGGCAGGTTGATCAGAAGCAGCTGAGTTCGAAGCAAAAGACTCAGAGTTCAAAGAGATGTTGGTTTTTTCAGTAGTGCTCTCCTTGTTCTCATCTTCTGCTACTTTACCTGCACATGAAGTAGACACATTAGTATTTTCAACCTGAATACCTCCTGACACAAATCCAGCTGGTTTTCCATATTTAAGATGTGCCTCCCTGGCAATTTCTTCCTGTGTCATAGGGATGGATGTGTAGTTATGATTGAAAGGTGGAGGAACACTATCATACCCTAAACCCTTGTTTTGATTATCTTTGAATTTTAATTGGGTTTCAAACAAGGACTCGACTGTCTGACTTGACGCAATATAATTTTTAAAACTAACATCTGTTTTTCCACACTGAATTTTCAAATTGTCAAGTTCTTCAGTTACAGCAGCAAGTTGTCTCTTAATATAGTCATAATTTTCACACTTGTTGCTATACTCTTCCTGAAGCTTCCTAAAGTCCTTGGTTTTTGCTTCTAATTCAGCCTTCAGGGGTTTCTGTCATTTCCTGAGTTGATATCCTTCATATCTCAGATCCTCAACTTCTCTTTTTAATAAATCAATTTGTTAAGAAATTTAATCGTATCTTCACTAGATAATGTACATGAAACTTCACATGATTGAGAACCTGAAACTTTATTGACCGAGATGTTTGTAGAACTCATTGTATTTCCACACTTCAAAGCATCAAGTTCTTCAATTACATCAGCAAGACTAAGATGATTTAGATCTTTTGTCTTTTTGAGGATAGCCACGTTCATATCCCACGATTTCGGAAGTGAATTTAGTAGCTTTTTGTTTATCTCAAACTTAGACAAGAAGATCCCAGCTATATTCATCTCAGTAGTAAGTGTAGTAAATCGCTGCAACTAAGTTTTGAGGGTTTCTTCAGGGATATAATCGAAAATGTTGAAATTTTGTCTTAACATATCCTGACGACTCTCTTTCATGTTTTCAACTCCCTCGTAGACCTTAAAATCAATTAAAAAGCACAACTAAAACTTAAAAGTCAAACTTAAATTTAAAAATGCCCTTTTATTATAAACGTCAAAAATCAACCTAAAAAGTCAAATTTAAAAAGTAAAACTCAAAAGTCAAACTTGAAAAGTCAAACTTAAAAGTGTAACAGCCCGGATTCCCAGGTATTAGCTATTCTTATAGTTTTTGGTGATTTGTGAGGAGACTCGACGAGTTGGAGCTCAGACTCGCCGAGTATGATCGCGATTTGGGCGCGGGTTCGCGTCCGGACTCGGCGAGTCCAATAGTGGACTCGGCAAGTCCACGCTGTTTAATGACACCCTAATTTCTCGGGTTTGAGGCATATTTAAAAGGCCTTATGGCCGTCATTTGCGCTCATCAGTCCCCAGAGTGAAACCCTAGAGCATTTGAGCAATTCAAGTGAGGGAAGGAGCCATTATTGATCTTGGAGCTATTGCTTAGCAAGGAAAGAGGAGGTCTAGCCAAGAGGAAGCAAGAGAGGGGTGGATTCCTGAAGAACTGAGGTCCAGGACATCAAAACTGAGGTACCATTCCGAATCATTCTCTGTTATTGTGATGTTCATGTAGATTTAGGGCTTTTGAACCCATTTGTGGCTAGATCTAGTGTCCTCATGGTCCCTTAGCGAGTTAAGGTCCTGGATCTGGACCCATAGAGGTCCAGAGCACCTCTTTACCAAAGCTTTGTATGCATCCATGGAGGTTTTGGCTTGGGATCAATGTATTTGAGGCTAAAACACCATTCATGAGCTATTCGGTGCTTAATGAGCACCAAGAATTGAACTTTACGTGGGCAATAAGCTTAAGGAGACTGGATCTATGAGTTAGTGAAGCGGATTTGACCTTAGAAGGTCGTTTGGGGTTGTGCATGGAATGCACTCACCGAGTCCATTCCCAGACTCGGTGAGTTGGTGCGGGTTGTTCAGTGATTACGAACCAGGGGTTGAGTAACCGAGTCGGGTGAGTGACTCGGTGAGTCGGAAGAGATTTAGAGGGATCGGGTTCCCGTAGGGACTCGGCGAGTGATTTCCGGGATTTGCGAGTTATCGAGATACGCGAGGTGAGTCTTCTCACTATACGTTACCTTGAGTGGTAGTTATGTGTGACCGGAAGGTCGTATGTGCTTACATTGAGTATTATGTTATCCTATTGTATGTGACATGCTATGCATTATGTCTTTGTGATTTATGCTATGCGGAGTTTACAGACCGGACCGGAGGGTCCAACGATTCATGAGCCGGAAGGCTCAAGCAGACCGGACCGGAAGGTCCAACGAGCTTAGGACCAGAGGGTCCACAGAGTTGTGGGACTGGAGGGTCCCACTGAGACACATTGACCAGAGGGTCAAACAGAGTTATAGCCTCGAGTGGCTAATGTGTGTGGTATGTGGTATTTTGGGGAACTCACTAAGCTTCGTGCTTACAGCGTTTTGTGTTGTGTATTTCAGGTTATTACAGTATCACGGGAAGGCACCGGCTCGATTGTACACACCAGAGAAAGAGTCATGTTTGAGGATCCTGGGTTATCATGCAAGTGGAAATGAAGTTATGTTTTGTAATTTGATTATGAATGAGACTTTAAACAAAGTGTTTTTTAAGAATTAAACGATTATTTTAAATGAAAAATTGTTTTGAAATTTTCGATGTTACAAGTTGGTATCAGAGCCTTGGTTTGAGGGATTCGGATGCGCCTTCGGGTAAATCTGGACTCAAACTGAGGAAGTAAGAAAAGTTTCAAAGAAATAATTTTCTAAAGCGAATAAGAGTTCAAAGAGAAAGTGAGAAAGAGCAGTGTGTACAATCAGCCAGAGCCTGAACGGTGATTTCCCAAAATACCCTTACTTTTGTGACATGAGATATTTATGATGCACTTTATGAGATATTATTGCATGCTAGAGAGAGGCTAGGTATTTCATATCTTAGGACTAGAGTGGTCTGATTTGTGATGCCTTAGCCTAGGGATTGCTGTTATATGCGATGTGTTTTTGAGTATGTGATGAGTGAGAATATTTAGTTGGAATCCTTTAGGGGATTTTACTAGAGGAGTAATCTAGGGGAGATACCTAGATAAGTACCGTGGTACTTAAAGAAAGAATAGTTAGAACCCGCGAGGGGAAGAGTTGCAGAGTTCGGTGGTACTTTCGAGGATGAGAAGAGCAAGCGGAGTTATCACCCAGAGTGAGTCATATATATTCTTCGATGCTCGAATGCTGCTTGCTTCGTGCTTTGTGGAACTCTCGATGATGGGAGTCAGCTACCAAGCGAATATGACGATATTCAGGAGGTAGATGGCTGGCATCATTAGGAGCTCTTCAGCAGCTGATGGCAGAGAAGTGTGGGAATCTAGGAAGAGCCTAGGGAGTAACCTTAGCCAGATGAGTGCGCTGGCAGAGTAGAGAATTTCGCTGGGGAGCGAGCGCGCGACGGAATTGGTGAACGAGAAGTTCGAGCAGCTACTTAGGAGCTCCGGGATAGTCCGTGTGGAAAGTATGGGTAGATGTGGCAGGTAGTATGAGCCCGTACTACTGAAAGAAGACGACCCATACTTGATACAGGGAGTATTCTGAAGGTTCTAATGAGCGGATTGAGGAGTGATGTTATGGTTCGAGTACCATACATCGGAGCGTATTGAGAAGTGATGTTACGGTTCGAGTACCATACATCGGAGCAGGTTGAGGAGTGATGTTATGGTTCGAATACCATACATCAGAGCATATTGAGAAGTGATGTTATGGTTCGAGTACCATACATCGGAGCAGGTTGAGGAGTGATGTTATAGATCGAGTACCATACATCGGAGCAGATTGAGGAGTGATGTTATGGATCGAGTACCATATATCGGAGCAGATTGAGGAGTGAAGTTATGGTTCGAGTACCATAAATCGGAGCGGATGAAGGAATGATGTTATGGGTCGAGTACCATGCATCGGAACAGATGGAGGAGTGATGTTATGTTTCGAGTACCATACACCGGAGCATATTGAGAAGAGATGTCATGGGATGAGTACCATGGTTCGCAGTGAATGATGCTTATGGTTCTCCGGTTATCCGGTCACGATTGATGAGGTGGAGATTGGACACTATGGGTTTTAGGCATGTGGGCCATGATTGAGTTTGAAGAGGCGTCCCTTGAGAGCGAGGTCGAGAGCCTATCAGAGTATTTTTGGTAAGGAGTTAGAGGGAGGGGCAAATTTCGGTATGAGTTGAGCAATCAGTCGATAGAGGAGATGTCACCTTCTATGACCTGAGTGGTGCTGTTTATGTTCGTGTGCGGAACATGAGAGGCCTGATGTTTAAGTTTCGGGTTTGAGGGTAAAACCCTGCAGGTTGTCATTGATGATGGTTTTCCATCAGAGTATCAGGTAGCATGTGTGCTGCGAGACAGTGATTTACCATGAGCAGATAGTCAGATGGGACTGAGATAGTCGAGGACCACGTTACACCTATTTGAGTATAGTAAGGCGTATTGTAAAGGTATCAGTGGGGGAGTCCAGTCGAGTTAATCAGTGCAGTGGTTTTCCTATCTATGTTGGGTATTGAATATGGGAGTGGGTCCCTGCTCTTGGGATGATCCATGTGTTGGAACGTCGGGTGATGAGTCGAGGTGGGGGAATATGATGATTTTGTGGTCCAGTTTATGAGTCAGTGATGTTATTGGACAGTTGAGTTGGTGGGTATTGGATTGGTACGAGACTTGGAACGACTAGAGGCAGTCGTGACGAGAAGTTCTTGAGGATTTCACCTGAGGTTCAGAGTTATGAGATCGATTGATTTCCTTAAAGGGGATTATCGGGCGTTGCGTAGCACTTTCTAGGGGCAGGTGCGTTGTTGCTGGTGAAAATAGTTCATGAGGGTGTTGATGTGTTAGATAGTCATGGTTCGAACCCTAAGTGGGGGAGAACCGGGTGGTTTATTGAGAGACCCGAAGATTTGTGCAAGAGCGGTTAGGGGTTGGATGCAGAAACCTGCGGCTTGAATTCATGAGATCAGGGTCATTGGTGATCAAGGAAAGGTGCAGGGCGAGATCATGCATGTGGTATATGTATGAGAGAAGGATGGGTGTCTCCACGGCGGGTGGTCAATGATCAGGAATCTGGTGGTGGTCAGAGTCGTCTCAAGTGGAAGGCTCGTAATGATGGTATGGGCAGTTGAGAACTTCTGGGTTGAAAATGGGTAGAAGATTGTCGAGTAGCCAACTCCCGGGGCTGGGATGTGTATTCTTGCTTGGATTTTGAGCAGCAGTAGAAAGGGTTTCGGAAGATCATCAGTGTGTTCTGAAGGGTTAGCGCCTTCCTTGTATTCCAATTGAGTATTTGGATGCACTGAAGTTGCGCATCGAGTGATATAGGAAATTGTTATGGGATTCAGAGGAAATGTATTGTTGTATGTGTATGGTGCTGGGAGTAAGGGAATCAATGGTAGAGACATGACATCGTGATGCTCTGTTAGGTTGTTCTGTGGTTTCCGCGTATAGCGTCCCGATTTCAGAGTTATTTAGAGTTTTGGGCTTAAGATGATCAGTGATGTATCATGTATCCACGGTTCCAGTGGGAGCCCTTCGTGTATTGTCATCAAGAGGGATTATTTAAGGAAGTGGATCTCCGCAGAGGGAGGTTCTGTGTTATGGCGGTTGCCGCCAGAGTCCGTAATGCATATCGGGGCAAGTGTGTGTGTAGCTATCTATGATAGTCTTCGGTGCAAGAGTTAGTGAACATGGTGTGGCGTTGTAATGAGAATGAGAGTATAAGGTGATGCTACGGGGAGCCGTAGTATTCACCAGTCAGAGGGTGTTGTGATGCTACAGGGAGCCTTAGTACTCACAAGTCAGAGAGAGAGAGAGAGTCGTGATGCTACGGGGAGCCATAGTATTTGCTAGTCAGAGGGTGTTGTGATGCTACGGGGAGCCGTAGTACTCACAAGTCAGAGAGAGAGAGAGAGAGAGTCGTGATACTACGGGGAGTCGTAGTATTTTCCAGTCAGATGGTGTTGTGATGCTACGGGGAGCCGTAGTACTCACAAGTCAGAGGGAGGGAGTCGTGGTACCACGGGGAGCCATAGTACTCACTAGTTAGTTGGCGTTGTGATACTACGGGGAGTTGTAGTACATACTAGTCAGAGGCTGTCGTAATGTTGTGGGAAGCCATGGTACCCACTAGATGGCAAGAGAGTGTGATGATGGAGTGTTCTCCGGTAAGTGCACGATGCAGAAGAGTTTAGGCTTGAGTAGCCCTAGTGTTGAGTTTTTGGAGCCTAGTGGTCAAGACCGGGGCGAGACTGGGGTCTCCGTCTCTGTCGGGAGGGTCAGCGAGGTGCACGGGAGAATATGCGCAGCAGACGCCAGAGGTTAGAGCTGAGTCGATCTTTGATTGGATTGTATTTCTTCATGAGGAATAGGGAATTTCGTGACTTGCGTGTCACTAGGTCGTGATAGTGGTCACGGGTAGGAAGTTAGTGAGATGTTTTGGATCATGTTATGTGTGACCTTTGGGGATTCAGTTGTGGGGCCAAAAGCTGACCTGGTGCTCAGTATCGAAGATGAATATGAGAAATGAGCTAGAGTTTACCATAGTGATGTCTGTGGACACTTCGAGAGAGCGAGCGACTCAGACGCTCAAGGGTATGTTTCGGGCATGTGTATTAGATTTCGGGGGGAAATTGTGGCCCGTAATTGCCCTTGGCAGAGTTTTCCTACAACAACAGCCATCATTAGTGCATCAGTATGCCGCCCTTTGAGCTGTTGTAGGGAAGGGGGTATTAGACCCCATTTGCTGGGAAGAGGTAGAGCAACGTGTGATGGGAAGTACAGAGATTGTGCTTCAGACGCCAGAGCAGATACAGCAAGTCAAGCAGAGGTTGTTGACCTCTCAGAGTCGCCAGAAGAGTTATGCGGACAGGCGCCGGTCCGAGCTCGAATTTTTGGTCGTGACCTTCTACTCCTGAAGGTCTCTCCTTGGAAAGGAGTGATTCGATTCAGGAAGAGGGGCAAGTTGGGGCCCCGATATATTGGTCCATTCCGAGTGATCGCGAGGGTAGGCCGGGTGGCGTATCGTTTGGATTTGCCAGCAGAGTTGGGGCAGATTCACGACACTTTTCATGTGTCACAACTGAGGAAATGTATAGCCGATGAGTCGGCAAGTGGTTCCATTAGAGGTTATTCAGGTGGATGCGAGCCTAAATTATGCTGAGAGACCAGTGGCAATTAGAGATCGGAAAATCAAGGTTCTGAGGAAAAAGGAGATACCCTGGGTTTTGGTTCAGTAGCGACATCGTAAGGGGTCCGAGATGACTTGGGAGCCGGAGCGAGAGATGCGCGAGTAGCATCCGGAGTTATTTGCAGAGCGAGACTTCGAGGGCGAAGTCTAGTTCTAGTGGGGGAGAATTGTAATAGCCCGGATTCCCAAGTATTAGCTATTCTTATAATTTTTGGTGATTTGTGAGGAGACTCGGCGAGTTGGAGCTCAGACTCGCCGAGTATGATCGCGATTTGGGCGCGGGTTCGCGTCCGGACTCGACGAGTCCACGCTGTTTAATGAAACCCTAATTTCTCGGGTTTGAGGCATATTTAAAGGGCCTTATGGTCGTCATTTGCACTCATCAGTCCCCAGAGTGAAACCTTAGAGCATTTGAGCGATTCAAGTGAGGGAAGGAGCCATTATTGATCTTGGAGCTATTGCTAAGCAAGGAAAGAGGAGGTCTAGACAAGAGGAAGCAAGAGAGGGGTGGATTCCTGAAGAACTGAGGTCCAGGACATCACAACTGAGGTACCATTCCGAATCATTCTCTGTTAATGTGATGTTCATGTAGATTTTGGGCTTTATGAACCCATTTGTGGCTAGATCTAGTGTCCTCATGGTCCCTTAGCGAGTTAAGGTACTGGATCTGGACCCATAGAGGTCCAGAGCACCTCTTTACCAAAGCTTTATATGCATCCATGGAAGTTTTGGCTTGGGATCAATGTATTTGAGGCTAAAACACCATTCATGAGCTATTCAGTGCTTAATGAGCACCAAGACTTGAACTTTACGTGGGCAATAAGCTTAAGGAGACTGGATCTATGAGTTAGTGAAGCGGATCTGACCTCAGAAGGTCGTTTGGGGTTGTACATGGAATGCACTCGCCGAGTCCATTCCTAGACTCGGCGAGTTGGTGCGGGTTGTTCAGTGATTACGAACCAAGTGTTGAGTAACCGAGTCGGGTGAGTGACTCAGTGAGTCGGATGAGATTTAGAGGGATCGGGTTCCCGTAGGGACTCGACAAGTCAACGCCAGACTCGGCGAGTCGGGTCAACCGTTGACCGTTGACCAGAGTTGACCAGTGTTGACATGATAGGGGTAGTCAACCTTAGTTGAGAAAGTGTTAATTAGAGATCTATGGTGTTATAGGAGGATTATAGCTCGGAGGATCGAGCGCGAGTGATTTCCGGGATTTGCGAGTTATCGAGATACGCGAGGTGAGTCTTCTCACTATACGTTACCTTGAGTGGTAGTTATGCGTGACCGGAAGGTCGTATGTGCTTACATTGAGTATTATGTTATCCTATTGTATATGACATGCTATGCATTATGTCTTTGTGATTTATGCTGTGCGGAGTTTACAGACCGGACCGGAGGGTCCAACGATTCATGAGCCGGAAGGCTCAAGCAGACTGGACCGGAAGGTCCAACGAGCTTAGGACCAGAGGATCCACAGAGTTATGGGACTGGAGGGTCCCACTGAGACACGTTAACCAGAGGGTCAAACAGAGTTACAACCTCGAGTGGCTAATGTGTGTGGTATGTGGTATTTTGGGGAACTCACTAAGCTTCGTGCTTACAGTGTTTTGTTTTGTGTGTTTCAGGTTATTACAGTATCACGGGAAGGCACCGGCTCGATTGTACACACCAGAGAAAGAGTCATGTTTGAGGATCCTGGGTTATCATGCAAGTGGAAAAGGAGTTATGTTTTGTAATTCGATTATGAATGAGACTTTAAACAAAGTGTTTTTTTTAAGAATTAAACAATTATTTTAAATGAAAAATTGTTTTGAAATTTTCGATGTTACAAAAAGTCAAACCGAAAAACTAAATTTGAAAATTTAAAAGTTAAACGAAAAAATCAATGTTTAAAATCATAGATCAAACTTGGAAGTCAAAGTCAAAATAAAAAATCAAAAATAAAAGTCAAAATTTTTTTATTGTATTATTGTTATTATTATTAATTTTAATTTTGGATGAAAAAGGAATTTAAAAATAAAAGAAATTGAGTTTTTGGGTTAAAAGTGTCAAAATTCGAAATTTGGTGCGAAAACTAGTCTTTATGAATTAAATTCGGAAGGGAAGGGATCATGTAGCCGAGTTGGATAAGGCGTGAGTTTCTTGATGTGGAGGTCGGGAGTTCGAACCTTGGCACCTGCACATTCGCGTCCTTTTAATTTGACGGTGCTGAGTGCGAGGCTGCTGAACGAGCTGCTGAGTGCGAGGCTGCTGAAGTGCGAGGATGCTGAGCAGTAAACTCCGAGCCGCAAGCTCGGGCCGTAAACGTGCGAGGCCTCTGACCCCGAATTCCTCAGACCGCAAACACCGGCCGCAAACACTTCGGAAACCCTAGCTGCTGGCCGCCACCCCCTCACTGATTACGACCAAAAACACCGATTTTTCGACTTTAAAGCTCCAAAACTCGATCAAAAACCCTTTTTTAGGAAAAACGCGAAGAACAAACCCCCCTTATTTTTGCGAGACACAAAAATACATTTTTCAAGAAAAGTAAAGTATAAACCATATTTTTGACCCAACACCTAGTTCATTTATTTCCGAACTGGAAATCTTCTCAATGAACTTCTCCTGGATCTGAATCAACTCTTCTGTCGAGCACTGAAGTGGATAGGGTTTTCTACAGGGTTCGTGCGAGAATGGAAATGTCTAAAGAATCCTAAGAGATTATTAACATTTCACTGAGTGATCCATATTGAGTCCTACTAAAATTACATAGGGTACACAAATCATATATAGCTTAGATTCGATAGGCCTTTGAATATGTGATACTACTCTATATCCACATCCCAACGAGGAAAAGGAAATAGAGCGAAACCACACATTCTTAGTCTATGGGATCCTTATTATATATAACCTTGGAAGTGTACCATTTGTAATCATAGGTATATCAATAAGGGATCTTTTTAGTTTTTCACAGAAGGTTATCTATGGATCCTAAAATACCCCTATGATATTTTAATTTCTTGTTTGATTCTTATCTTCTGAATATGCTTCCAGGATTAATGTGAGTCTTTTAGTATTCCAAAATACTCCCATAGTATTTTAAACTTTATGTTTGGCTCTATCATTCCTATTTGGTAAGTTTCAGACCTATTGCAACACCACTCCTATTGCTCCACCACCACCACCACCAATGGGTGGAATGGGGATGCCGCTTTTGCCACCATTTGGAATGCCACCAATGGGCTCTTACTGATTCATTCATTATTGGTGGTTGAAAGAACAAACTTGAACAGTTTCGAGTCATGTGTTTTGGGGGTTAAAAGGTAGATTTCTTCTAGATATAAGAATAAATAAGGCGTGGTTCTACTTTTTTTTGGGTAGTTGAGGAATTTTTTGCAGGTGGATAGGCAAGATGAGGGAGTGTTTGATGATATGTTTTCAGCCAGTGGTTGATGCTTTTGATCCAAGATTATTAGTGGCTCCTACTGTTTCCCATGTCATCAATTTTACTACTGCCAAGGTATTCCTTTTTTTCTCATTTCATTTCCATTATGGATAAAATTTTATAATATTATTAAATGAATGTGAATTCTAGATATTTTTTTTCTTCTTATTTCATATACAGGAAGAGGATTTGTATGAAATTGACATTCCACTAAAATTCACTGCTTCTGTGGGCATAAGGATACATGCTTTAGCATGTTGGTTTGATGTTCTCTTCAATGGAAGGTAATAAATTATATACATATATTTTTTTTCTAGTTATTTAGAGAAAAAAAAATAATAATAATTTTGTATGTTGACTTATATTACAGCACAATGCAAAGGTGGTTGACGACTGCCCCTGGTGCACCCACAACTCACTGGTATCAACTTCGTTGTGTTCTGTCTCAACCAATTTATGTTAAACTTTGGTTTCGGCCCCTTTGCTTATGACCTGTTTCTACAAGAGAACCACTAATACTTTTTTTCCCCAATCAAACCATGAAAGTTGCATTTTGACCTTTTATATTATGACTTTCTATTAGCTCTTGTTATTTTATGCATTAAATATATTCTTGTTATATATATAAAGATTAAATATTTGTTCTTTTTTCAAGTTTTTGGCAGATTCCAAGACCTTCAGTAAGTTATGATGATGTCCCTTAATAGCAATGTAATATTAGGTTATATAGTTAGGGATGATTATTTGTATTTGAGATGTTAGTGCAATGAATTATCTTTCTTATTATTAATTGTATTTTATTTTGTATTTTGTATGACATTAACTTTTGTGAAATGGATTGTATTTTTTTGTATATGGTATTTTATTTTATATTATGAGACATGAAATGCAAATTTAATTTGAAAATTAGTAAATCTATAAACAATCTTTTTTTTAAAAAAAAAAATTACGATACGCATTGCGTGTCATAAATGCGCGTCATAAATGCGTGTCGTCTCTAGACGACGCGCAAAAGCGCGTCGTCTCTGGTTATGACATGGCCTTCCTTGACGCGCATTTGCGCGTCGTCTGAGCGTTTTACGACGCGCAATGAGCGTCGTAAAAGGCTGTTTTTTTAGTAGTGTTAAGATGTGCCTCCCTGGCAATTTCTTCCTGTGTCATAGGGATGGATGTGTAGTTACGATTGAAAAGTGGAGGAACACTATCATACCCTAAACCCTTGTTTTGATTTTCTTTGAATTTTAATTGAGTTTCAAACAAGGACTCGACTGTCTGACTTGACACAATATAATTTTTAAAACTAACATCTGTTTTTCCACACTTAATTTTCAAATTGTCAAGTTCTTCAGTTACAACAGCAAGTTGTCTCTTAATATAGTCATAATTTTCACACTTGTTGTTATACTCTTCCTGAAGCTTCCTAAAGTCCTTGGTTTTTGCTTATGATTCAGCCTTCAGGGGTTTCTGTCATTTCCTGAGTTGATATACTTCATATCTCAGGTCCTCAACTTCTCTTTTTAATAAATCGATTTGTTCCCGAAGAAATTTAATCGTATCTTCACTAGATAGTGTACATGAAACTTCACATGATTGAGAACCTGAAACTTTATTGACCGGGATGTTTGCAGAACTCATTGTGTGTCCACACTTCAAAGCATCAAGTTCTTCAATTACATCAGCAAGACTAAGATGATTTAGATCTTTTGTCTTTTTGATGATAGCCATGTTCATATCCCATGATTTCGGAAGTGAATTTAGTAGCTTTTTGTTTATCTCAAACTTAGACAAGAAGATCCCAGCTATATTCATCTCAGTAGTAAGTGTAGTAAATCGCTGCAACTAAGTTTCGAGGGTTTCTCTAGGGATATAATCGAAAATGTTGAAATTTTGTCTTAACATATCCTGACGACTCTCTTTCATGTTTTCAACTCCCTCGTAGACCTTAAAATCAATTAAAAAGCACAACTAAAACTTAAAAGTCAAACTTAAATTTTAAAATGCCCTTTGATTATAAACCTCAAAAATCAACCTTAAAAGTCAAATTTAAAAAGTAAAACTCAAAAGTCAAACTTAAAAGTCAAACCGAAAAACAAAATTTGAAAATTTAAAAGTTAAACGAAAAAATCAATGTTTAAAATTAAAGATCAAACTTGGAAGTCAAGGTCAAAATAAAAAATCAAAAATAAAAGTCAAAATTTTTTTTATTGTATTATTATTATTATTAATTTCAATTTTGGATGAAAAAGGAATTTAAAAATAAAAGAAATTGAGTTTTTGGGTTAAAAGTGTCAAAATTCGAAATTTGGTGCGAAAAGTAGTCTTTATGAATTAAATTCGGAAGGGAAGTAACAAGGGATCATATAGCCGAGTTGGATAAGGCGCGAGGTTCTTGATCTGGAGGTCTCGAGTTCAAACCTTGGCACCTGCACCTTTTCTTCCTTTTTATTTGACGCTGCTGAGTGCGAGGATGTTGAAGTGCGAGGATGCTGACCAGTAAACTCCGAGCCGCAAGCTCGGGCCGTAAACGTGTGAGGCCTCTGACCGTGAACTCCTCGGGCCGCAAACTTCGGCCGCAAACACTTCGGAAACCCTAGCTGCTGGCCGCCACCCCCTCGCTGTTTACGACCAAAAACGCCGATTTTTCGACTTTGAAGTTCCAAAACTCGATCAAAAAACCCTTTTTTAGGAAAAACGCGAACAACAAACCCCCCTTATTTTTGCGAGATCTATCCAAAAACGTAAAAATCTCTTAAAAATATGATCAAATAAGCTCCAGATCTGAAAAAATTGATTGATACAACCAAGCTCTGATACCAATTGTAAGTCTCTAATTAGCCTGTGTATCAATCAGATCCGTTTGATGGTGCAGAATCCCAATCAAACGAATGATGTCAGATCAAATAGAAGAGAAGGAGAATAAGAATAATATGAATCTTCAATGTATTGAATAGATTGGAATGATGCTCCTTTACATGAGATTCACACACACACACACATAAGCTCCCGTTTCTCTCTATTCAGTTCATCAATCTGTACTCCTCACCCTAACACCTATATTTATACTTGGAGAACATGGACCGGATAACATGGTCCGTAAATGGGTTTACGGTCGTAAACTTGTTTACGGCCGTAAACACCTTACGACTGTAAACACCAAGTAGTTTACGGTCCAAGACACAAAAATACATTTTTATAGAAAAGTAAAGTATAAACCATATTTTTGACCCAACACCTAGTTCATTTATTTCCGAACTGGAAATCTTCTTAATGAACTTCTCCTGGATCTGAATCAACTCTTCTGTCGAGCACTGAAGTGGATAGGGTTTTCTACAGGGTTCGTGCGAGAATGGAAATGTCTAAAGAATCCTAAGAGATTATTAACATTTCACTGAGTGATCTATGTTGAGTCCTACTAAAATTACATAGGGTACACAAATCATATATAACTTAGATCCGATAGGCCTTCGAATATGTGATACTACTCTATATCCACATCCCAACGAGGAAAAGGAAATAGAGCGAAACCACACATTCTTAGTCTATGGGATCCTTATTATATATAACCTTTGAAGTGTACCCTTTGTAATCATAGGTATATCAATAAGGGATCTTTTTAGTTTTTCACAGAAGGTTATCTATGGATCCTAAAATACCCTTATGGTATTTTAATTTCTTGTTTGATTCTTATCTTCTGAATATGATTCCGGGATTAATGTGAGTCTTTTAGTATTCCAAAATACTCCCATAGTATTTTAAACTTTACGTTTGGCTTTATCATTCCTATTTGGTAAGTGTCAGACCTGTTGCAACACCACTATCACTCCCAATCACACGTTCATCGCATCTCGAATAAATGTAGTTGATCAGGTTACATTTATTCCAGCTTACGATTACATAACTGCCCAGGTTTGACGGTAATGCTCAACATCCGAAGACTTTTATTCTTGTTCTTCTTGTGATACTTTGTTCGGGTGTTTAGATTCTGGATGTTCTTATAGTTTGGTAAAATATGATTATATTTTAAAGTATACTTCTTGGTCAGAGTGTTTTATCCCTATGTATTTATAGGCTGTATATCTTTTATGAATTGATATACTGAGCTCACTATAAACAATGCTCTGATACCAATCTATCACACCCCAAAACCGGAACGGCGGCAACGTTCTGGGGTGGATGACGTCATGTCAAGTATCACAACATATGCAGTATAGTAATCAAAGTACAACAACCATTGCATTAATAGTAATAGTTTTACATAAGTTACATTTCATAGCAACATCAAAGTAATACAGAAACTAGTATAGATGCAGCTCGGTTCTAGGCTGGCTTCACAAAAGCTCCCGGGTGTACCTGTCTATTGATGACCTGAGAATACAAGTTATTTTGAAAGCGAGTATCAACATTTTTATAAATGCTGGTGAGTTCATAAGTTTTAGTGTCATTTGTGTAAGTAAGCATTTTATTCAAAATAACTTTATAAAAAGTAGTAGTTTAGAATCTACGGTGTATTAGCGTCCTTTCCAGAAAATCCTATATTTTCTAATTAAAAGCAGTCTTCTACCAAGACTCGACAGTGTTATGTTTTAAAGAGAAATTTTCTCTGAAATACTATCATTACCAAAATACGGTATATGACTTTAAAGAAAGTAGGAGAATATCACTAGTAAAAATACTAAGGGAAAATAACATATGCTTCAGCAGAAAATACTGCCGACTAAGGCAGAAGAAATCATAGACTCCAGGAGAGTATCGAACGAATGATACGCCTGGCTCAGTCTAACAAAAGAAAACACAAAACCCAGACTGTATCAAATGAACGATACAGCTAGCAATATCTAAAACAAAGAGACACAGACCCCAGACAGTATCAAATGAACGATACAACTAGCAAGGTCTAAAACAAAGGAACACACACCCCAGCCAGTATCCAATGAACGATACAGCTAGCAAGGTCTAAAACAAAGAAACATAGACCCAAACAGTATCAAATGAATGATATAGCTAGCAAGGTCTAAAACAAAGGGTAATCCTAAGAGTGTTGTTTCAAGAATACAATGTTAATTCTCTTTACCTTAAGGCCATGAATTATAAGGTAAACATGGAGATACTCGTAACCATACTGATTGACACTAGAGTACTTGATGCCCTGTAAGCGTCGGAATGAATGTGACATTTTCACCCCTTGGCTTGGTAGGCCGTGGACTGTAGCTAGCAGTCAGGGTGCGGGAGTGTTAGTCCCGTATAGATCTATACACACAATGCCCGCTCTCCCTCCAGGAGACTCTGGTTACCAACTTGACGACGAGGAGATCCGTGTCTTGAAGATGCATCTCGTATTCTGAATTCTATTAGAGGCGTTGGAGAAATGATATAGACTCTCGAATGAACTGACTCCTTTGGTATTCTCATACTAGAAAGAGTGAATAGAACCTCCTAACTATTCCTATAATAGTTACTAGTGTCTCTGATCTGTGAATGATGAATGGAAGGTTGCCCTTGCTACCCAAGGGAAATGGACTGGTCGATGTAAAACTTTATTTCTATACGTGTATACATGATATATAACTAATGTTTAAACGACCTTCAGATGGATATCCGATACCCACCAGACCACATCCCAACGAGGAAAAGGAAATAGGGCGAACTAGCCTTCCTAAGTCTTTTAAACATTATTTGTATAACTATACAAGTACATGCATGCATTTAACGAAGTAGAAGCATAGAAGTATAGAAGAAAACTTTGGTAAAACCCTTAAAAATAAGAATTTATCAATTGATATCTTTTTGTAAAACAAGCTTTGAAAACCGTTCATAAACACATTTTGAATATAATTTGATAACACAATATAAGTAAAGAAAACCTTTGTTTAAAACAATGTTGTAACTGGTTTAGAAGTAAAACATACAGCACGAGAGACAATTTGAGAAAAGATTTAAACACGTAAAGACGTTTTGGAAAACCATCTATAATATTATACTTGGTAAAACAACTGAATGTGTGATAAATCCTTGTGCATGTGGGTTATTAATCACATATGATTGATATGATAACTAGCATGTTTTAACTTGTATTCCCCCCATAGAAGCATGTAAAAACATTTAAAAGGTTAATTCAGGGGTATGAACTCACCTGACGTTGGCGTTTCGGATGAATGGACGGTATAGGATGCTAAGTGTCAAGTGAGGACTTGACCACACACGCGAATCCTATTTAACATGTAATGATACATTTAAGTATCTAATTAGTCATTTAATAACTAATTAACCAAGTAAGGATGTCTTACCACATAAAACCACTTTGCTATAAGTGCTAGAAGTATCAAGGGTTGCATAGAAGGTGTGTATGGACTCACATTGGAGTTTACTCTTCAAATGATGGCCCTTATGGGTGTTTACGGTTTCAAGACCACTTCCCCCATGAGTTTATGGCCGTAAACTCATGGTAGTGGTGTCATGGGATGTTTAAAGGTGTTAACTCACTCATAGAATCATGCTAGTGTCGAATCAAGGGCTAAGGAAGTGATTGAGGCTCAAAATGGACACAATAAGGAGTTTACCATCCATTGCCACTCCTTGAGGAGTTTACGGTCGTAAACACATGAGTTTACGGTCGTAAACACATGAGTTTATGGTCGTAAACTCATGTTAGGCCATTCCTTTTGTGCTTTGGTGGTTCTAGGCTATGTAGGCAAGGTTCTAGTCACTTATATGAGCATAGGAAGGTGTTAAAGGCACTTAAACACCTTGGAAAGGTGTTTATGGTCTATGAAGGTGTTCTTGGTGAGTTTACTACCTTAAACACATGAGTTTACAGCAGTAAACTCATGTTAGTCCATGAATCATGTGTTTTGGTGCATCAAATGAAGGATTACAAGGCTCTAGGTACTCATGGAAGCTTTTTGAGGTGTTTAAGGGGTAGTTCAACACCCAAAAAGGTGTTTATGGTCCTTGAAGATGGGTTTACGGTCCAAGAATTTTCTTAGACCGTAAACTCATGTTTACTCCCCATATGTTAAGATTTTGGTGTTCTAAGTCCTTTCATGTAAGCCCCTAAGTCATTGCTAAGCATGAGAAGTGGTTTGGAGGGGTTTTTGGGCACCAAAATCCTCTTTCAAGGTGTTTACGGTTTTGCGATGCTCCCAAGACCGTAAAATCTTGTTCTTGGGGTTTTTGGATGTTTAAGCCACGAATTTGCAAGTGTGATAAGCTAAACAACAAGCTAGGAAGGTTAACTTACCGTTTTGAAGCTCGAAGGGGCGATTTTTTTACCAAAACCCGATTTGTAGAGAGAGAAAGTAGAGAGAGAAACTCCTAAGGTGTGAAAAGGGTTGGAATGAAAACCCACTCAACCCTTATATAGGGTGGAGTTTGTGGCCTGGTTGGGGGTCCACCTGACACCAACCGCGAACGGGGTTTTTCACGACTACCGTTAAACACAACAAAATATTAAAATTATACCTCCTTAATTTTGGTTCGCTTAACGAATATTATTTAAAATATTCAAATGGTTTTAAATCCGGTCAAAAATATTTTGGGATCAATTTGGCTAATTTTTGACGTACTTAATTTCGACGTTAAAACTGACGGAAATTTTTGGGTTGTCACATCATCCCCCCGTTAGAGGGAATTTCGTCCCGAAATTAGAGTTTAGGCAAAGAAGTAGGCATGAATGATCGAGTAATGAGATGAGGGAACTTCCTATTCGAATGTTCCTCGCACTCCCAAGTGAACTCCGATCTTCGCATGGCATTCCAGCGAACCTTCACTAGTGTGATGCGGATCCGCTACGCTCGCTTGATTCCTCGGTTCGCAGTTTCCTATGGGTTTTCTACGAAGTTAGGGTTTTCAATGATTGCTGTTAAGACGAGTAGGTTTATACAAGTCATGTCGGACAAATACTTCGTCCATGCTGGGGACGTGAATAGACTACGGTGGAATTTATGGAATTCGAAAAGTAGTTGTGGTCTGACAAGGGTTGGACCAATTCTTATAAAGAATCTCGGATGGTCCTAAGCTCTCGGAAAGATAGATCTTTTCAGTTCTCAGAACATAATGCACTTCTATGGTGAGATCATCACTGGTGTGATCGCCATTTTGAAGTTCCAAATGTTCTCTCATACTAGGGGTGTAGTTCTTCGGGTTGGTTCTTAGAAAGCTCATGTCGATTTCAGATTCGTGTTTCTACTTATTGGCTTTTAGAGGTTTTCTTGATCATCAGATGTATTGGCTACACACTGGCATGTAATTGGTTTCGTGGAATCTCTCTCAACTCAGTGCAAAATGAACCTGCACTTCTGATTCTTGAGTTGTTTTTAACGGAAACTCTCAGGGTCGGTGAGATAGAGTTTCGACCAGACGATTGTTTAGAAAGTTTTTAACTTCTCATCATCGTCTACCAGATGCTTTCACAGTATGATTCTTAACAGGAAAGAATAATGCTCTTACCTGCTTCACTGTTTCATGAATAACCGTCTCCGCTCAGGGCCAACTCAGTCCTTAGAGATTTTCTGAAATGCTGGACTATCTCGGGAGGTGGTTCTACTATTTCTGTGTGAGATATTATTCTTAGGAACACCTAGCAGTCCAGTGAGTCTCTAAGACATGCTCTATTCTTTAAGGCGTCGGTTTATTTCAGTTGCAGAAAGCGCGTGTTCTTGTATAACCCATCGACTAACACCTAGACTGGTGTCAAGTCTATAATCTCTTCTCGATCTGGGTTACAAGGCTTAACGCGACCTACTTTCGCACTTTATTCAAGTATTCTCGGCTGCGGAGGTTATCCTGTGGTTCTTGGCATTCTAGAATTTACTTTGGAGAATGCATTCTCTCGTCTAAAGGGCGACAGTGACTATTCTCACATGCGGAGGCGGAGTGTCTTAGGCACTACTTGTCAATAACGGAGAGGACGAAATGCCTGAGTAGTGCGAGCATCTTCTGCAACTACTCTTCTGGTGATTCTGAGTTTTCTTGATTTAGGTTAAGTCTAGAAATATAAGGTCTCGTTACTCGGAACTTCAAATCTTCTCATCCACTCTTCTCAGAGTTTAACTTATCGCAGCTTCCAGGGTTCTGGGATATTCGCTGAGTTGCTTAATTTGTGGGATCCAGCATGAATGGATGGTCGTAGTCAATGTCCTTGACTCTTACGACTCAGATTTCTTTACCAACTGAGGGTGTTAGCTACTATGTTGGCTTAACCGGGATGACAACAAATTTCGGATTTGTGGTCATTATAGTAGCTCAACCCGCAGGGGTTCTCTTGACTCTAGCTCCCATTCCATGGGATAGGATGAAGGGTTTTACTATTAGGTTCATGGTAGAGCTCATACTTGGCTTAACCACTAATACATGGTGTATGCAAGCCGTATATAATTGAGGTCGGCAGGATGTTCAGTTGTGCGACTCCACCCCAATGAGTAACAGGGAGTAGGGAGGAAGCACACATCTTAAATCTTTTTTTATCTAAATTATATACCACCCTTATGCATATACTCAGTTATAGTAGTCAGTCCCATAAGTTCTATCCTCTTGATCACGAACCTGATTGTGACGTGCGAAGGGTCTTTCTGGGGGTTCTACGGAGTAGGTTTCGGGTGGTTATCATCTTCTGGAATGCATGCAGTGCCTTTTGCTTTGGGTTCTATCTGTCTAAGAAGGGGTTGGTTAACAACGTGCGGTACCCTTCTCCTGGGTACTTCGGAAGGTTTGAGACAAGAGGGACGACTGACAGATCGCATTAGGTTTTAATATTTTTAGATTCGGAAGAACCTTTATTTGCCAAAATGGCTACGGTGAAAGTTCTTTTTACACAACACTAGGGATTTACACGTGGTTGCACTAAGTCGAACCATGATTGATAGGGGCGTCAAAGTTGGCGTACATCGACATGATATATAGTGAGGGTTGATAGGGTCATGTGCTGAACGGGCACACAAGTTCTTGGTGTCTCGGGTTTCATCCCGTGTATCACTGTCGCAGATACTGGGACCGATAGAGTCGACGCGGAACTATAGGGGGTCCTGAGTGTTTCTGAATAGGGTACCTTTCATGAATGGATTCTCATGAGGCCTTTCTGTAGTCGCCTAACATATACTAGTCATGTATAATTAAGGTGGGGAGGACTGTTGACTGAGCGACTCCGCCTTAAATCCACAACCAAACGAGGAACAGGAAATGAGGCAGCATCACTCACTCTAGGTCTATCCATCTTAATTATACATGGCTTTAATGTATATATCGAGCCATTATAGCTCTATCTGATGAAATTTTAAATTTTATAACAGTGTTGCGACTTTTGCCTTAACGGGGAAGTAATTACATTTAGAATTAGCCTTTTAATGTTTTCGGTTAGTTATCTGAGATTGAGAGACGTACCAAAAATCTACCGGGTTCCTCGATGCTCGTCTTTAGGCATTTTGAGTTAGACTCCCCTTGCGCCTTTGTCGTTTCCTTCTGTTGGACAGTCCTTCTTGAAGTGTCGAATCTCACCACATAAACAGCAAACTGGATTGGTCTCCATATTGGTGGTTGATGTGATGAATTCAATCGGGGTTCTACAGACGCGAGCGGTATGCCCCTTCATGTTGCACCTAGTACAACAGAGTTCCCGGTATACACCATGATGATGGTAGCTACACTTGCTGCAGTGGGGAAGGTCTCCTAGGTATGGTCTTCTTGAAGTCGGGATGGAAGGGCTGGCAGGGGTATTGACTGTCTCAACTCGTTGCCCTTCGGAAGGTCCTTGAGCCGAGGTACTTCCCTCCTCGTTCTTGAACTTTCTCTTCAGTGGATTTGGTTGAGGTTCTTGGGTGGATGGGTACACAGAGGTTGGTTGCTGCTGTCCATTACTTCGATCGGAATTCCTATAAGGCTCTTGCTAACATTGGCGTTGTTAGCATTCCGTTGAGCCATGACAGCCGCTACGGCTGCCGAGACTACAGCTTGGAAGGTAGCTTCATTGAATAGGAGAGTCGGTTTCTTGCCAGTGGATTGGTTACGCTTTTTCGGAGGCATGGTTTTCCTACACGGAGAGGAACACAAGCTGATGAGAGACGATGGTTAACTCTGGACATATCTGTCCTTACTATAATAGGCATAAATTTTTCCCGTGCCTCGAATATTGGTTGTCTGAGTGTCGACCTACATCCCTATGATGTAGTCCGGGTATTCAAGGTAGGGGTATGAGTATCGGAAAAGCCATAAGATGCTAGTCATTCCTACTAAGTTACCTTTATACTGGGAAAGGTTCACTCTCCGGCTTGGAAAGATTTGAGGGAAGTTCGGAACGAGCTTCACAGAAGAAAAGGCTCATGAAGACTTATGGCTAAACATTCTCAATCAAGGTTTTGAGATCCGATCTAATCGTATTACTTGCGACGGGAAAAGGCGATTTACCTAACACATAGTGTGAGTAGTGTAATCACTAACTCACTAAATTGTATTATTTTATGGGTGTATTAGCGTGACGAATACGAGGAAAAGACACTTCTTGGGTTCCATGTACTGGCTCCTTCTATCTACCTCATATCCTTGATTGGGACCGACGTTGGTTTTCTTCGGATAGTTACCTAGGGTTCTTTTCTCGTGAAGACATATTGAATTTCGATTCCGCCTTACTTCCGATCCTGACTCTGAGTGTCATCACTTCATGATGGATGACTGGAAATCTTAGAAGTTCAGGCGAATTTCCCACTGATGTCCCTATAACATGGGCCGGATAACATGGGCCATAAATGGGTTTTACGGCCGTAAACACAGCCGTAAACACCTAACGGCCGTAAACAACAAGTAGTTTACGGTCCAAGACACAAAATTACAGTTTTCTAGAAAAGTAAAGTATAAACCATATTTTTGACCCAACAATCTCCCCCTTGGTTTATAGATTTCTTTTCTTAAATGACCCAACAAGCTCTCCCTAAAAAGTAGCTGGCATTTCTTATTAATCTTCATTGAGAGCTTGGCCTCAGCATTAATCTTCAAATTCTTCACGACTTCAAGATGAACTTGATGAATCTTCAATGAATGACTTCTTCTTGAGCACTTGAGCTATTCTTCAAGATTTGGAATTGAACGCACATTGGGTGAGGATGCTTGATGTACCGATTCTTGAAAGATAACGATTTTAGCTTGAGAATCTTCAGAGAGAACATCAGAGAGAAAAATATACTGGATCACTTCAGCAGGTACAACGATAGCAGCAGACTGATTGAGGAGGCTTCAATGCAATCCGTCACATATTCTTCAATTTTAGCTTCACCTTGCTTTTAGGGTTGAAAGATTGAAAGTCAAAAAAATAATCTTCATTTCTTGCTCTTTCGAATGCGAAGTCTTTGATGCTTACGGACGAGGCTTTGGCTCAAAAATCTTCAACACAAACTCCATGAGTCTTATCTATATCTGAAATCACTTTTCAAGACAAAACAAAACTAAAAGAAAACTTAGAACAAAAGTAAAACAGAATTAACACTATTTTTGATTTTGAATTTTTTTGATTTTTGTTTGTTTGTTTTTTTTTTTTTTACTTTTAATACTCCCGTTTTATTTAAATTAGAAGAACACTATGAACAAACTTAACAAAAAACAAAAATAATAGCTAACTTTAAGAGTGATTTGGGATTAAAGTTGTTGGACAGCCTTATTCCACTTGTCGGTACCCTTATCTTCACATCTTTGTCTGATCGATCGCCAGTATTGTGGTCCACTTAAACACTAAAAATTTGTGACAATATTTTGGACAATTTACCAATGACATGATACATGCATATATCTAATTATAACTTTATTATCATGATTGGCCCTAATTCTTAAATAAAATTTTCTTATGACCATTTAACTGACTACAACCAGGGATATTATTGTCCATCTAAATCGAGCAGCGAGATCTACAGACAATCTGTATGTGTTCAATTTTAAGTGTACTAGAACGTGTTTCCCGCATCCTGATGTGCCCCAGCCATCAAGAACTTCTAGAGTACTCCTTACACCGGGTGAGTAGACAACCATTCAGAGAGGGGATAGATTCAGAATTCTACTACTTATTGTTTCAGAGGAGTTGAGAAGTAGAAGGTTGCGTATGCTGTGTACCAGGTCGGATTAGAAGTCACGCAAAGGAGACAGCATATGGCTAACAGATGAGAGGAATTTCATATATATAGCCTGCAGAGAAATAGAGTTGCATATGTTGTGTACCAGATCGGATTGGAAGTCACGCAAAGGAGACAACATACGACTAACAGACGGAAAGAAAGAAAATGATATTCTACAGACCTAATTTATCGGAATTTACCAGTCGCCCCATCCAACCGAAATTAAGGACAGAATCCGCACATCGAGGAAAAGTGAATCCACAGTTCTAGATACGGGTTATTTAATGTGATCGGTAGATTCCCATGTATATCTCCCTGCTCAACCTATCCGAGCGTCGTGAAATCAGGTTAAACGGATCTAACTAGGTCAAAGTTTGTCAAGTCCTTAAATTCATTAGGTTTAACTTTCCCTAATCAAGTCCATTTAAAATCTTTCGTGCCTACCAGCGCATCGAACACAGAGCATAGACGATTCAACTTAGGTACGTTACGCCGATTCAGATTGCCCGCTATCACTTGCTAATTTCATTTCCCAAAACATCTCTTACAAGCACATTTCATTTACACCATATTTTTTTCGATTTTATGATTTTGTAATGTTTTTGGATTTTTTTTTTAAATTTTTAAATTTTTGTTTTGTTTTTATTTCTCCCCTAAATTTGTGCATAGGAGAGAAATAAAAATAAATGTACAAATTTAAACTATCCTAAAACAAAAATTAGTCTTTAAAGCGAATCAGATTAAGAAAAACTCAGGAGTATAGAGAAGAAAACGCAAACCGTAATTCACCGATTGAATCTGCATTCAGAAGGTCTGAGAATAGCAAGTATAATCTCTGAACAGATCCGAAAATTCTTCATATCATTAAGCACTAACCCCATTTGTGATCTCTTCCTTTCTTCCTTTCCTGCAAAAGGACACATACTCTCAACAAAGGTCTGAATGTTGTACAGTTGAGAGATGTCCCCAATCATATGCCAGTAACTGCCACTATCAACAAACCAAAGTCTGATGACATGCCTCCATAGCTGCTCCGACACAGGGCGAGATTAGTTGGTCTTTGGAACCCAGTCCATTTTGAAATTGGGTCGACCTTTTTCCTCCTTGCATAGTACTTTCTCCCATGACATATCCTGCTTATCACAAACAGAAGACGATGAAATATTAGAGTCATTAGAAGATTTGGGAGTTTTCACCTTTGGTACCCATCTATATTCGGGTTTAACCCATTTCTTGTTCGATCCGATGGGTGCGTCGGCACTTGCTTTGGAACTTGAAGTCGGCTGCCGAGATGACTTTGACCTAACCGGTCTTTGTTTAACTAGAGCATCTCTTGGATTAGGCTTCTTGGCCGACATTTCCTTCTTTCCCTTGGGATTTGGATTCTTTGCCTTGTGGGTTTAATTCTTGGCCTTGTGCGCGTTCCAGTCACCATTGTCTGAACGTGACCTGGAAGGGTTTCTTTTGAAGTATCTCCCACTTGGCGCGTTTTTCCATCCTTGTGCATAGTAGGGAACATGTGCATGATTAGGACAATTTTTGGCAATGTGTCCAAGTGTTCCATAGTGAAAACAAGTCTTTTTCTTCACTGTGAAGTTATTTATTCCTGCCCCTGGTGGCGTATCGTTGCCTTGTCTCTTATTGTTCCTTGATGCATGCTTGCAATAGGCACTTTGTTGTGCTGGAATTGGAGGCCTGTATTTCTCAATGGCAAGTTGATCAGAAGCAGCTGAGTTCGAAGCAAAAGACTCAGAGTTCAAAGAGATGTTGGTTTGTTCAGTAGTGCTCTCCTTGTTCTCATCTTCTGCTACTTTACCTGCACATGAAGTAGACACATTAGTATTTTCAACCTGAATACCTCCTGACACAAATCCAGCTGGTTTTCCATATTTACACTACTAGAAAACAGCCCTTTAATGACGCGTAAACAATGACACGCGCCGATAGAAGACGCGCATTTGTGCGTGCCCTAAAATATAATGTCAGTTTTGCAAAATTTGAAGGATAGTGGACACGCATTTTTTGGGCGCCCTAAAGTTAGTGTCCAACAAAAAAAGAAAAAAAAAACACGGAGGGCACCTATCCAAAAAAGCGTGACGTGTAATCGTGTCACTTTATAATTGTAGACTATGAGCGCGCGTTTTCGTTTTTTAATAGTCAAAAAATTAAAAACCCCACCTGTTGCATCTCCTCCTTCTACAGGAACGCTCACCTCAAGTCATTCCATAGAAACGCTCACCTCATCAGACTCACCATCATCTCTCTCTCTCTCTCTCTCTCTCTCTACAAATCCCCTCCATGGTACAGACCACCACTATCTTGTACCACCACCATGGCCGTCGCACCTACATCTCACCACCTGCAACCTCAACACGATCGACCATCACCACCATTCTTACCATCCATCGCCGCCCTACCATCTTCTCCATCACCACCTCTTTCTTATTCTATGTGAAACCCTAAAATCAGTACCAACAGCTAATAGGGTTTGGAGAAAAACTTGATCTAAGAAAAATCAAAGCAAACGACTTAGAAGATGCTACCATATACTCGTACAAAGCAGCTCAGGTAGGTTATTTACTCTATTTTGTCTTTAATTCTATAGATATTTCCTTTGATTCTAACACTCTTTCGTTCCCCCCCCCCTTTCCTTCGCAAACACACATGAATTATGAGTTCCTTATCTTTTCCTATGGGGTTCACGAAGCGTGGTTTATACATCTAGGGTTTCTGAATTTCAAGTATTATGCACACAAATGCCAGAATAAATATGGTCAACCAGCTCAAATATGGTCCGATTCCAGTTCTCAAAGCCCTCAACTCCGATTGACATGTGATTAAGGCTGAACAGGTACCACAATCCTTATTTTTCTATTTGTATATCTTTATTTCTTTATTTACATATTTTGTGATTATATTTTGATTGTTCGGACCTTCTTGGAAAAAGCTTAGTATGTATGATGTATGATTGTAACAGGTTTGTATCAGAAAGCAAAAATGTTGGGTTCCTGTTTGTTTACTTTAAGGTTGGAATGTTGGATCCCCCAAGAGAGGAAGTCAGAGAGGTTGCTAAGAAAGGAATTGACTGGAATGATGCTAACAATTAGGTTGTAGAGGTTCAGAACATGCTTAAGAAATATGCACATAAAGTGTTTGTAGAAATGCCCAAGAGAGAAAAAAAAAGTGGTGAAACTGTTAAAACTATGGTGACAAAATTGAAGCTAAGAGGTTCTTCACCAAATTCCTCCAGAATGAGGTAGTCCATGAAATTAGTATCAATCCTAATGTATCTGTTCCTTTTTCACATGTTTCTATCTTATAAGGAGTTTAATTTATATTCATTGACTTCAAGAGTTCTTCATATTTGTACAGGTGGAAGCAAGCATTGAGTATAATTGTAGGCACGAAGGTCCATGCAATTATGGTATTTAACACAATTTGGGATGAATCTCAAAGCTTCTCTACAATGTCAAAGCTACTAGAATATATTTATTGGTGGCTATATTGCAAGCCTTCAGTAATGCTATTGGTTTTGCTGTGGACCACAACAAAAAAGTGAGTATTTGATAGAAATATTTTCTATATTCAATTTTATATTTTTAATGTTTCTACAACTTTGGATTCAGATTTTTTGTGTGATTGGAGATGTTTCCTTTTTACATGATACTAATCGATTAGCGCTTCTGAAATAGAGGTACATAATACAAATCCTATATTTCTCAGATTTTTATATTTATGTGTTTGCTAAATTTCTTGTTTTTGAAGGATTTCAAGAAAACAGATGACATTAATTTTACTAGATTATTAGGGTTGGAACGTTCCCACATGGGCATCTTCACTGAGTTGGGTGTCCTTTACGCCAGATACCGCTACAAGATTATTAGGGCTGGAACGTTCCCACATGGAAGTATGTATAATGGAGATTTTGTTTTTGGTAATTGCATTTGCAGGCAGGGAAGCTTCCTCTTGTAAACCATATATGGTTGCAGTTCAGAGCAGCTTCCTCTTGTTAAACAATGTTGCCCAAAACAAATCCAGCAGATCCCTAATCTAAATTAAATTCTGAATGTAAGGATTTTCCTCAAAATTGTTAAACACTATGTTTTGTGTCCTGTAGGATGGAGGTTGCATTTTCCGGTGACACTACTCGCCTGAGTTACTGGTTGACATGGGAGCTCTTGCTCTGTTTACTACCAGTGTTTACCTCCACAATTGTATCATCAATCCTGATATGGAAATATGAAGGTTCAGACAACTCAGAAATAGCTACTTCTCTTTATGATGGTGAATCATGGATGCCATGTCTGAAAGGACTAAGCCCTTTTTGGTTAATGGGTTTCAGAATGATTTCATTTTGCTTGATTTTAGCTGCTTCCATTGCTGATGTTGCTACTCATGGCACCAACTTATTTTACTATTATACCCAGTAAGTCGTCTACTACTACCACAAACTTGCAATGAGAAGGAGTATGTTGTTGCTTTTTATAATTATTTCTCTAACTTACAACTTCTGTTTGTGTTTAGGTGGACTTTGATGTTGACAACAATCTATTTTCTGGTATTTAAATTATCGGTTAATCAATTCATGTAGGTTGAGTATGAATATTATTCAAGTGTCATCATTTTCTTTGACTTGGTTTTGTCATTTTTTATTTTTGTTTAGTTTGGATCGGTGGTATCTGCTTCCGGATGTTTCCGGAAGGACAAGAAGAAGATGTATAATGCTCATAGCATAATAGATACAAAGCAAAGAATTGGAATCTATATGCCTCTCAATCATGCAGGAAAGGAGAAACCAGTAAATCTTCAAGAGGAATGTTATTTCTCACAATCTGCTGCAATTTGGGGCAACATTTTTCAAATTGTATTTCAGGTGCTTTAACTTTAACATAATATGCCAATATTAAATAATTACCCCTTTTGAAACCAATCTAATCTCATCTGAAACTTAATTTTTCCTTCACAGATTACTGTTGGGGCAGTGATGCTGACTGATGGTGTTTATTGGCTTGTAATCTTCCCATTTCTTAACATTTCAGATTATGAAATAAGTTTTGTAAGTCTTTATAATTACTTTACACCATTTTTCGTGATTTGGGAGTTTTTTTGTGGAGTTTAAAGATTTAATTTGTTGTTGTTGTTGTTGTTTCTTAAAACCAGTTGACAGTTGTTGTTCATTCCCTTAATCTTGTTTTGGTGCTAGGAGACACTGCCATGAATAGCTTGGTAAAATTTCTTCATCATTAATTTGTTTCAATAATTTTTTTTTCTTATATTCGAACTTAAAAAATTGAAATGAAACACTCTTGTTTCAGCATTTCCCTTGGTTCAGAATATCATATTTTATCATGTTCACTGTGTTATATGTGATCTTCGAGTGGATTGTTCATGCCTTTGTTTCAACATGGTAAGTATACAAAACATCAAGTATGGGTGGAGGAGGATTTGCTCCACCACCACCACCACCAATGGGTGGAATGGGGATGCCGCTTTTGCCACCATTTGGAATGCCACCAATGGGCTCTTACTGATTCGTTCATTATTGGTGGTTGAAAGAACAAACTTGAACAGTTTCGAGTCATGTGTTTTGGGGGTTAAAAGGTAGATTTCTTCTAGATATAAGAATAAATAAGGCGTGGTTCTACTTTTTTTTGGGTAGTTGAGGAATTTTTTGCAGGTGGATAGGCAAGATGAGGGAGTGTTTGATGATATGTTTTCAGCCAGTGGTTGACGCTTTTGATCCAAGATTATTAGTGGCTCCTACTGTTTCCCATGTCATCAATTTTACTACTGCCAAGGTATTCCTTTTTTTTTCATTTCATTTCCATTATGGATAAAATTTTATAATATTATTAAATGAATGTGAATTCTAGATATTTTTTTTCTTCTTATTTCATATACAGGAAGAGGATTTGTATGAAATTGACATTCCACTAAAATTCACTGCTTCTGTGGGCATAAGGATACATGCTATAGCATGTTGGTTTGATGTTCTCTTCAATGGAAGGTAATAAATTATATACATATATTTTTTTTCTAGTTATTTAGAGAAAAAAAAATTGGTATGTTGACTTATATTACAGCACAGTGCAAAGGTGGTTGACGACTGCCCCTGGTGCACCCACAACTCACTGGTATCAACTTCGTTGTGTTCTGTCTCAACCAATTTATGTTAAACTTTGGTTTCGGCCCCTTTGCTTATGACCTGTTTCTACAAGAGAACCACTAATACTTTTTTTCCCCAATCAAACCATGAAAGTTGCATTTTGACCTTTTATATTATGACTTTCTATTAGCTCTTGTTATTTTATGCATTAAATATATTCTTGTTATATATATAAAGATTAAATATTTGTTCTTTTTTCAAGTTTTTGGCAGATTCCAAGACCTTCAGTAAGTTATGATGATGTCCCTTAATAGCAATGTAATATTAGGTTATATAGTTAGGGATGATTATTTGTATTTGAGATGTTAGTGCAATGAATTATCTTTCTTATTATTAATTGTATTTTATTTTGTATTTTGTATGACATTAACTTTTGTGAAATGGATTGTATTTTTTTGTATATGGTATTTTATTTTATATTATGAGACATGAAATGCAAATTTAATTTGAAAATTAGTAAATCTATAAACAATATTTTTTTTAAAAAAAAAATTACGATACGCATTGTGTGTCATAAATGCGCGTCATAAATGCGTGTCGTCTCTAGACGACGCGCAAAAGCGCGTCGTCTCTGGTTATGACATGGCCTTCCTTGACGCGCATTTGCGCGTCGTCTGAGCGTTTTACGACGCGCAATGAGCGTCGTAAAAGGCTGTTTTTTTAGTAGTGTTAAGATGTGCCTCCCTGGCAATTTCTTCCTGTGTCATAGGGATGGATGTGTAGTTACGATTGAAAAGTGGAGGAACACTATCATACCCTAAACCCTTGTTTTGATTTTCTTTGAATTTTAATTGAGTTTCAAACAAGGACTCGACTGTCTGACTTGACACAATATAATTTTTAAAACTAACATCTGTTTTTCCACACTTAATTTTCAAATTGTCAAGTTCTTCAGTTACAACAGCAAGTTGTCTCTTAATATAGTCATAATTTTCACACTTGTTGTTATACTCTTCCTGAAGCTTCCTAAAGTCCTTGGTTTTTGCTTATAATTCAGCCTTCAGGGGTTTCTGTCATTTCCTGAGTTGATATACTTCATATCTCAGGTCCTCAACTTCTCTTTTTAATAAATCGATTTGTTCCCGAAGAAATTTAATCGTATCTTCACTAGATAGTGTACATGAAACTTCACATGATTGAGAACCTGAAACTTTATTGACCGGGATGTTTGCAGAACTCATTGTGTGTCCACACTTCAAAGCATCAAGTTCTTCAATTACATCAGCAAGACTAAGATGATTTAGATCTTTTGTCTTTTTGATGATAGCCATGTTCATATCCCATGATTTCGGAAGTGAATTTAGTAGCTTTTTGTTTATCTCAAACTTAGACAAGAAGATCCCAGCTATATTCATCTCAGTAGTAAGTGTAGTAAATCGCTGCAACTAAGTTTCGAGGGTTTCTCTAGGGATATAATCGAAAATGTTGAAATTTTGTCTTAACATATCCTGACGACTCTCTTTCATGTTTTCAACTCCCTCGTAGACCTTAAAATCAATTAAAAAGCACAACTAAAACTTAAAAGTCAAACTTAAATTTTAAAATGCCCTTTGATTATAAACCTCAAAAATCAACCTTAAAAGTCAAATTTAAAAAGTAAAACTCAAAAGTCAAACTTAAAAGTCAAACCGAAAAACAAAATTTGAAAATTTAAAAGTTAAACGAAAAAATCAATGTTTAAAATTAAAGATCAAACTTGGAAGTCAAGGTCAAAATAAAAAATCAAAAATAAAAGTCAAAATTTTTTTATTATATTATTATTATTATTAATTTCAATTTTGGATGAAAAAGGAATTTAAAAATAAAAGAAATTGAGTTTTTGGGTTAAAAGTGTCAAAATTCGAAATTTGGTGCGAAAAGTAGTCTTTATGAATTAAATTCGGAAGGGAAGTAACAAGGGATCATATAGCCGAGTTGGATAAGGCGCGAGGTTCTTGATCTGGAGGTCTCGAGTTCAAACCTTGGCACCTGCACCTTTTCTTCCTTTTTATTTGACGCTGCTGAGTGCGAGGATGTTGAAGTGCGAGGATGCTGACCAGTAAACTCCGAGCCGCAAGCTCGGGCCGTAAACGTGTGAGGCCTCTGACCGTGAACTCCTCGGGCCGCAAACTTCGGCCGCAAACACTTCGGAAACCCTAGCTGCTGGCCGACACCCCCTCGCTGTTTACGACCAAAAACGCCGATTTTTCGACTTTGAAGTTCCAAAACTCGATCAAAAAACCCTTTTTTAGGAAAAACGCGAACAACAAACCCCCCTTATTTTTGCGAGATCTATCCAAAAACGTAAAAATCTCTTAAAAATATGATCAAATAAGCTCCAGATCTGAAAAAATTGATTGATACAACCAAGCTCTGATACCAATTGTAAGTCTCTAATTAGCCTGTGTATCAATCAGATCCGTTTGATGGTGCAGAATCCCAATCAAACGAATGATGTCAGATCAAATAGAAGAGAAGGAGAAGAAGAATAATATGAATCTTCAATGTATTGAATAGATTGGAATGATGCTCCTTTACATGAGATTCACACACACACACACATATAAGCTCCCGTTTCTCTCTATTCAGTTCATCAATCTGTACTCCTCACCCTAACACCTATATTTATACTTGGAGAACATGGACCGGATAACATGGTCCGTAAATGGGTTTACGGTCGTAAACTTGTTTACGGCCGTAAACACCTTACGACTGTAAACACCAAGTAGTTTACGGTCCAAGACACAAAAATACATTTTTATAGAAAAGTAAAGTATAAACAAATATTTTTGACCCAACACCTAGTTCATTTATTTCCGAACTGGAAATCTTCTTAATGAACTTCTCCTGGATCTGAATCAACTCTTCTGTCGAGCACTGAAGTGGATAGGGTTTTCTACAGGGTTCGTGCGAGAATGGAAATGTCTAAAGAATCCTAAGAGATTATTAACATTTCACTGAGTGATCTATGTTGAGTCCTACTAAAATTACATAGGGTACACAAATCATATATAACTTAGATCTGATAGGCCTTCGAATATGTGATACTACTCTATATCCACATCCCAACGAGGAAAAGGAAATAGAGCGAAACCACACATTCTTAGTCTATGGGATCCTTATTATATATAACCTTTGAAGTGTACCCTTTGTAATCATAGGTATATCAATAAGGGATCTTTTTAGTTTTTCACAGAAGGTTATCTATGGATCCTAAAATACCCTTATGGTATTTTAATTTCTTGTTTGATTCTTATCTTCTGAATATGATTCCGGGATTAATGTGAGTCTTTTAGTATTCCAAAATACTCCCATAGTATTTTAAACTTTACGTTTGGCTTTATCATTCCTATTTGGTAAGTGTCAGACCTGTTGCAACACCACTATCACTCCCAATCACACGTTCATCGCATCTCGAATAAATGTAGTTGATCAGGTTACATTTATTCCAGCTTACGATTACATAACTGCCCAGGTTTGACGGTAATGCTCAACATCCGAAGACTTTTATTCTTGTTCTTCTTGTGATACTTTGTTCGGGTGTTTAGATTCTGGATGTTCTTATAGTTTGGTAAAATATGATTATATTTTAAAGTATACTTCTTGGTCATAGTGTTTTATCCCTATGTATTTATAGGCTGTATATCTTTTATGAATTGATATACTGAGCTCACTATAAACAATGCTCTGATACCAATCTATCACACCCCAAAACCGGAACGGCGGCAACGTTCTGGGGTGGATGACGTCATGTCAAGTATCACAACATATGCAGTATAGTAATCAAAGTACAACAACCATTGCATTAATAGTAATAGTTTTACATAAGTTACATTTCATAGCAACATCAAAGTAATACAGAAACTAGTATAGATGCAGCTCGGTTCTAGGCTGGCTTCACAAAAGCTCCCGGGTGTACCTGTCTATTGATGACCTGAGAATACAAGTTATTTTGAAAGCGAGTATCAACATTTTTATAAATGCTGGTGAGTTCATAAGTTTTAGTGTCATTTGTGTAAGTAAGCATTTTATTCAAAATAACTTTATAAAAAGTAGTAGTTTAGAATCTACGGTGTATTAGCGTCCTTTCCAGAAAATCCTATATTTTCTAATTAAAAGCAGTCTTCTACCAAGACTCGACAGTGTTATGTTTTAAAGAGAATTTTTCCCTGAAATACTATCATTACCAAAATACGGTATATGACTTTAAAGAAAGTAGGAGAATATCACTAGTAATAATACTAAGGGAAAATAACATATGCCTCAGCAGAAAATACTGCTGACTAAGGCAAAAGAAATCATAGACTCCAGTAGAGTATCGAATGAATGATACGCCTGGCTCAGTCTAACAAAAGGAAACATAGACCTCTGAATGTATCAAATGAACAATACAACTAGCAAGGTCTAAAAAAAAGAGACACAGACCCCAGACAGTATCAAATGAACGATACAGCTAGCAAGGTCTAAAACGAAGGAACACATACCCCAAACAGTATCAAATGAACGATACAGCTAGCAAGGTTTAAAACAAAGAAACATAGACCCCAGACAGTATCAAATGAACGGTACAGCTTGCAAGGTCTAAAACAAAGGGTAATCCTAAGAGTGTTATTTCAAGAATACAGTGTTAATTCTCGTTACCTTAAGGCCATGAATTATAAGGTAAACATGGAGATACTCGTAACCATACTGATTGACACTAGATTACTTGATGCCCTGCAAGCGTGCCACACCCCAAAACCGGAACGGCGGAAACGTTCAAGGGTGGATGACGTCATGTCAAGTATCACAACACATGCATTATAGTAATCAAAGTACAACAAAACATTGCATTAATAGTAATAATTTTACATGGTTACATTACAACAATTCAAAGTATACAAACAAATATAATAAGTACAACAAGGTACTAAGCCGTCTTCATCAACAACTCCGGGGATGTACCTGTCTAATGCTAACCTAAGAATACAAGTTATTTGAAAAGCGAGTATCAGCATTTTTACAAATGCTGGTGAGTTCATAAGTATTTAGTGACATTTATCCAAATAACTTTATAAAGTAGTAGCTTTAAGTGTTTACTGTGTATTAGAGTTCTTTCCTGAAAATCCTATATTTTCTTTAATAAAGCAGCCTTCTACCAAGACTGGTCAGTGTTATGTGGTAAAAAGTAGTTTTCCCTTAATTGCTATCATTATCAAAATGCTGAATTTGATTATTAAAGAAAGCAAAAGACTCCAGGGAATATTATATGCCTCAACAGCGAGGACTGCTGACTAAGGCAAGGAATTCATAGACTCCAGGAAAGTATCGAATGAACGACATGCCTAGTTCAGTCTAACAAGTGGAGACACAGGCCCTAGAAGGTACCAAATGAAAGGTACAGCTGGTAAGGTCTAAAACAGTGAAAAACAGACCCCAGACAGTATCAATTGAAAGATACGTCTTGTAAGGTCAAAACAGAGAAAACAGACCCCAGATAGTATCAATTGAAAGATACGTCTTGTAAGGTCGAAACAGTGAAAACCGACCCCAGCCAGTATCAAATGAAAGATACGTCCTGTAAGGTCAAAACAGTGTGACTCTGAAAATGAATTACCAGCATACAGTGTAAATTGCCGGTGAAATACCATTACCTTAAGGCCAAAGAAATATAAGGTAACCCGGGATACTCGTAACCATACTGACTAGAGTACCAGATGCCCTACAAGCGTCTAAAATATGACATTTGTCACCCATTGGCTTGGTAGGCCGGGACTGTAGCTAGCAATCTGGGTGCGGGGGTGTCAATCTTGTATAGATCTATACACACAATGTCCGCTCTCCCTACAGGAGATTTTGGTTACCAACTAGATGACGGAGAAGGCCGTGTCCTGAAGATGCATCCCAAATAGTGGGTAGAGACTTTCAAATAGTGGGTAGTGTGTAAGTGCTGAACTAGAGGTAGAGACTTCCAAATAGTGGGTAGTGTGTTTCTAATGTAAGTGTAGAATAGAGGTAAAGACTCTTAACTGAACTGACTAGATAATTCCTGTATTGTGACATCCCCAAAATCTCGGCCAGAAAAGACCGATTTCATTTATGCTTTTTAAACATTTTCAGAGTAAATCCGTTTGATTTTAAAAGAGATGCGGAATTTGTTCCCAAAAACAAAACATGATAAAATAGATATTTATCAAAACATTTCATATAGAAATATGATTTCATTTCATAATCAAAAGTCGGGATGTCATGTTCCGATATAGATCATAAAGCATAAACGATAACATTACAAGTCGTTCAACAAATATACACATATACAGACTTGTAAACAAAACAACTTGATGATTCGCCCATCTTAAGCTCTTGCGCCACTTCCTGTAATACAAATCAACTGAGTGGGTCAGGCTTGGGAGCCTGGTGAGCATATAGGGTTTTCAAACCCACAATAATTATATTTAATTACAACAATCAACAATAAACCCGATTACCCATTCCCGTTATCCTCACTTTTACGTCCCTAAAATAACTTCTATTATAAGGAACCTAATTCAGGATTTTCATCGGGATGGACATTACTGCAGAGGGGCTTCCTCAACAATAAGTGTCCTAAAGGCAACCATGTAAGGGATAGAATACACCGGTGAACACGTCGTTCACAACACCTACAGGTAATGAGCCTGCTAGTGTTCCACAGGACAGTCTAGAATAGTCCGTGGTCGTCATCCATACTCTGCTGAATGACTAGAATAACACCAATAACACCGAGGTCTCTCATCTGTTTATTACACACCAATTATCTACCCATGTTCTACCCAACATATTAGTAGATAAAAATATACATTTTTATACAGTGTTTAAAAAACCTGTATAGCATGCTTTAATCAATACATATTCCACATAACAGATGAGGCATACACACATAACACGTATTTCATAGAGAATATATCAGATCTATGAGATAGAAGAGAGTGAATATACATTCACACATATAACCACAAAATATATACATGTAGCACGTATTTTATATTAAATACTTCATAATATTGCGTTGGAAAGAAAATAACTACACACTCACTTGATCAGAAGATGATCCGACAGCACTACGGCTTATAGAAGTAGTATACTTTGATAGATCTGGAAGATCTTCACCAAAATCGAACTCCTCGCGGGCAGAGCTTCGGCTCGGGAATAACGCTCTTCGGGATCCTCGGGGCTTCGGATCTTGCTTCGGGGCTCGGGAATGATACCGGGGCTTCGGGATATGATTGGCACGCAATTTGAGGCAAAACTTAGAGAGAGGGAAGAGTTTGAACAAGAGAAAATGGTTGATTTCGAGTTCTATTTATAGGCTGAGGGTCTGGGATTACGCGGGGCGTAATCTCAAATTACGCAGGGCGTACTCAGTACGCGGGGCGTACTCGGTTACGCGGGGCGTACTTTGACGTCACTGCATGCGTCGATCTGTGGCACTCGAGTATTGGTCAGGCAACTTGCATCCGACTGAATACGCGGGGCGTAATTGACTCGCCGAACTTCTAAATTGCGTAACTTTCGCATACGAGCTCCGTTTTCGACGTTCTTTATATCCACGCGAAGGTCAGACCATAATCTACAACTTTCATTTAGACCCCGTCGGCTAATTTTGACTTTTATTTTTATTATTTATTTTTAGAAGGCCGGGACAGAAAAACTTCGTTATAAATTCATAACATCTTCGTTTGACGTCCGTTCTCGCCTAACTTTTCATCGTTTCGCTACTAACAACGAGATCTTCGATTCTCATTTAGATTGTTTCAGCTAAAAACCGCTCGATCTCAAATCGAGTATTCGGGCTGCATACTGCTTAATCGAAACTTAGAAAAATCATAACTTCCTCATACGAAGTCAGATTTGGGCGTTCCTTTTATGCACGCTCTCGGTTTAACGAAATCTACGACTTTCGTTTAGATCGCTAAGGCTAAATATTTCTCTATCTTAAATTCATATTTTTACGTCACTCGACGTCGTGCCGGTTCTATCGCGAAACTTCGACAGGTCATAACTTCTTCGTTATAACTCGGATTTTGGCATTCCTTATATCTCCGGAATCCTTGTTTCAACCACTACAACTTTATGCAAAGATATCGGGCATATCTCACACTTTAATTTTGACGCTTAGTTTATTCTTAATTCATTAAATTATAATAATTAAGAAAATAAACACATAAATCACATAATTCACAAATAATACATTTTTATTATTTCAAATTGGGGTTACAAAGGTTAACCTAGACTATTACATTGCTAAAAATGGCAATCCCAGAAACACGGGCGTTACAATTCTCTCCACCTTAGAATGATTTCGTCCCCGGAATCACACACCAGCAAACAAATGCGGATAGCGACTTATCATGTCACTCTCCGTCTCCCAGGTGAGATTCGGCCCATTCGTGTGTTTCCATTGGACAAGCACTAACTCAACCATCTTACGTCGCAATTTCTTAGTCTTTCGGTCAACGATTGCCTCCGGTTCCTCAATCAACCTTTTGTTCTCATCGATCCTCAACTCCGAAAGTGGAATTATGTCGGGAACTTCTCCCGTGAACTTCCTCAAATAACACACATGGAAAGTGTTATGAATTCCATTCAGTTCTTCTGGTAGTTCGAGCTTGTAAGCTTGGTTCCCAATCCTCTGAAGAACTTTAAACGGTCCAATAAACCTTGGACTTAACTTTCCCCTTTTACCAAATCTTATAAGTCCCTTCCACGGCGAGACTTTAAGCAAAACCGAATCTCCAACTTCAAAAGTCATCGGTCTTCGCTTTTTGTCAGCATAGCTCTTTTGACGGTCCTGAGCTGCTAACATTCTTTCCGTAATTATTCTCAACTTTTCAGCCGTTTGATGGACTATCTCCGGTCCCATAAACTGCTTTTCCCCAGCCTCAAGCCAACAAGACGGCATACGACACTTCTGTCCATACAATGCTTGATAAGGTGCCATCTTTATGCTCGAGTGAAAACTATTATTATAGGAAAATTCTACCAAAGGTAAATGTTCATCCCAATTACCTAGGAATTCCAAGGTACACGCTCTCAGCATATCTTCAAGTGTTTGTATCGTTCTTTCACTCTGACCATCAGTCTGCGGATGGTAAGCTGTACTTAAACACAACTTGGTACCCAATTCCTCTTGTAGACTTTTCCAAAATCGTGAGGTGAAACGACTATCACGATCCGACACAATTGTTAACGGAACACCGTGAAGCCTCACAATTTCCTTCACGTAAGAATTCGCAAGCTTTTCCATAGACCATTTCTCCTTTGCTGCTATGAAATGCGCACTCTTAGTGAATTGATCGACAACCACCCAAATCATGTCGTGACCACTTTTTGTTCTGGGCAGTTTAGTGACAAAATCCATAGCAATGTCTTCCCACTTACCCATAGGCACAGGTAATGGTTCTAAACTCCCGTATGGTTTCTGATGTTGTGCCTTGACTCTTGCACAGGTTACACACTCGGCCACATACTTCGCAATGTCGAGCTTCATCGTCGGCCACCAATAATAGGGTTTCAGGTCCCTATACATTTTTGTGCTACCAGGATGAATCGAGTACATGGTTTTGTGAGCTTCTTCCATCAGAAGATCTCTGACTCCTCCTGTCTTAGGTATCCAAATCCGATCTTGGAACACCTTCAGTCCGTGACTGTTTACACCGAACACCAACGTTTTGCCCAAGCGTTCCTCCTTTCGGTCATTTTTCTCAGAAGCTTCGCTTTGAGCTTTCTTTATACTTTCCAAAATAGTCGAGACAACTTCAATTCTCAACACTCTTGGCCTTTTCTTTTCAAGATTGACCTTCCGACTGAGAGCATCAGCAACAATATTGGCCTTACCGGGGTGGTAAAGTATCTCACAGTCGTAGTCCTTAAGTAATTCCAGCCAGCGTCGTTGCCTCATATTCAATTCTTTCTGACTAAAGAGATATTGGAGACTCTTATGATCAGTGAAAAGTTTGCACTTTGTGCCAAAGAGGTAATGCCTCCATATTTTCAGTGCGAAAACTACCGCTGCCAACTCCAAATCATGAGTCGGGTAGTTCTTTTCGTGCTCTTTCAGCTGTCGAGACGCATATGCGATCACCTTATCCCTTTGGGTCATAACGCAACCCAATCCAACCCCAGACGCATCGCTATAAACAGCGAAGTCTTCAACTCCATCGGGTAGAGAAAGTATCGGTGCCTCGCATAGTTTCTTCTTTAGCTTCTCGAATGCTTCTTTATGCTTATCATTCCAAGCATAAATAGCTCCTTTATGGGTCAAAGCTGTTAATGGACTAGCGATCGAAGAAAAGCCTTGGATAAACCTTCGGTAATATCCGGCTAATCCCAAAAAGCTTCGGATCTCCGTGGGACTTTTCGGTTGTTCCCACTTCATCACAGCTTCGATCTTCGCTGGATCAACCATTATCCCTTCTTGGTTGACCACGTGACCCAAAAATTGGACTTCTCGAATCCAAAAATCACATTTGGAGAACTTCGCATACAGCTTCTCCTTCTTCAAGACTTCTAACACTTCTTGTAAGTGTCGGCCATGCTCCTCTTGGCTTTTTGAATAAATCAGAATGTCATCTATGAACACTATCACAGATTTATCAAGGAACGGATTGCAAACCCTGTTCATTAAATCCATGAATGCTGCTGGAGCATTGGTTAGTCCAAACGACATAACCAAAAACTCATAGTGTCCATATCACGTTCTGAATGCAGTCTTCTCTATATCCTGCTCTCTTACCTTTAACTGATGATATCCTGACCTTAGGTCGATCTTTGAAAAATAACATGAACCTTGTAGCTGATCGAATAGGTCATCAATCCTCGGCAACGGATATCTATTCTTTATTGTTGCCTTATTCAGCTCTCGGTAATCAATGCACATCCTCATGCTTCCATCTTTCTTCTTTACGAATAACACCGGAGCTCCCCAGGGTGATGAACTAGGTCTAATGAAACCTTTGTCCAATAACTCCTGAAGTTGCATCATCAGCTCCTTCATCTCCGTTGGTGCTAATCGATAAGGTGCTTTTGCAATTGGCGTTGTTCCGGGCAACAAGTCGATACGAAATTCTACTTGTCGATCGGACGGCAATCCAGGAAGATCTTCGGGAAATACTTCCGGATAATCACACACAACAGGAATATTTTGCATCACCTTCTTTTCCTTCTTAGTGTCGATCACGAATGCTAAGTATGATGTACACCCCTTGGTCAAACATTTTCTGGCTTTCATTAGAGAAATGATTCCAGAATTTACTCTGCGTTTATCTCCATACACCATAAACGATTCCTTCCCAGGCGGGTTCACTTTCACTATTTTCTTCTTGCATAAAATTTCGGCATCATTGGCGCTAAGCCAATCCATTCCCAAAACGATGTCGAAACCGTTAAGTTCGATAGGCAATAATTCCTCGTGGAACTTATTTCCATTCAGATCAATTAAGATGTTTTTCATACGATGGCTAACAGGTACAAACTTGCCACTAGCAACTTCGACTAGTAAAGCATTATCTAGTCTATCAACAGGCAAAGCTAGTTTTCTACCAAATTCATGCGATATAAAGGAGTAGTTGGCTCCAGAATCAAATAAAATTTGGGCAGGCAATTTGTTAACGAGAAAGGTACCTAAAGCGACATCAGCTTCATCTTTAGCAGCTTCCAGTGCCATCTGGAATGCTCTCGCCTTTGGCTTTGGCGGAATGTTGGGTCTTGCCGCTTCCTTCTTTTTCGGACAATCCCTTGAGATGTGCCCCTCCTCACCACAACCATAACAAACATTCTTGGTGAAGGTGCAGTCATTGGCATAATGCCCTAGCTTTCCACATTTGAAGCATGTGGTTTCCCCGCCACACTTCCCATGATGCTTTTTCTTACACTTGTCGCACCATTTCGCCTCTACCTTTCCTCCACTTCCTCTCGAACTAGACTTCGAGAATTTACTTTTCTTGCTGGACCCTGAAAATCCATCGATTTTCCTCTTCTCACCAACCTCTAACCTTTCCAGACCTTTTTCCCTAATCTGGGTCTCAACATTTCTAGTAGCCCAGATGGCGGCTTTCAATGTGGTTGCTTGCTTAACCATTGGACCATAGTCCGCTGGTAGTCCAAGGGAAAACTTGTTGACCTTAGAGAGTTCTGTAGGCACCAAATATGGGATAAACTTCATCTTTTATGTGAAACTTGCAGCGTATTCAGTAACGCTCAATTTCCCTTTCTTCAAATTCTGAAACTCATTACTGATTTCCAGAAGGTCCTGCTCGGAGCAGTATTGCAGTTTTAGTTGTTCCACAAAGTCTTCCCAAGACATTTTGCTTGCTTCTCCCTTGGGCATAGATTCAGCTAACAGCTTCCACCAACTCAACACGCCAGATTTTAGCAGAGGGATCGCAAGAGCGGTCTTCTGCCTGTTGCTGCATTCGCAACTTTCAAACATAGTCTCCATTTCGGAGACCCAGTCCATAACTTGCACCGGCGTCGGGCTTTCGGATAGACATGGTGGTTTGGATGCCATGAAATCCTTATACTTGCACCCACGACCATCATTTCCTCCATACTGGTTATTGCGTCTGACCACTGGTTGTTCGTCTTGACCAATGATCCCACTAAAGTTTTCTCCTTCAGACTGCCCTCCATTCTCCTCGGGCTCTTCCGCTTGAATTGACGGTTCTTCACGATTCTGCCTAAGCAGGCGTCTGGTTTCTTCCATCTGACGATCCAACATCATTTGAATCATCATTTGTACACCATCCATTGTTATCGGCTCAGGTGCATCAGCTACGACAGGTACTTGTTGAATTACAGGCGGTTGATTCCTGTTTTCATCAGCATTTCCAACTCCGCTTCTTGTTCTCACCATTTTTTTTATCTACACACCGAATAATTTCACCTTATTACTCCAAACGATTACATGCTAGTTCTAATATCGTATACATACGCTTAGAATCCTAAACACATAAACCTTCAGATCCGGTTGGCAACAAACCGTAGATCCGAACAAATAATATCATATATGGCAACATAAAACATTTAGCACATAAAAGCATTTTAGGCAACTCTCCTAAAATAAACTAGTGCTCGTGTCTAAATTTATCAGACACACACCTCCCAATCTCCATTTAGCATCTTAAGTTTAAGTCTAGAAATCCTACAAATTCCTAGTTCGCTTAAACTAATGCTCTGATACCAACTGTGACATCCCCAAAATCTCGGCCAGAAAGGACCGATTTCATTTATGCATTTTAAACATTTTCAGAGTAAATCCGTTTGATTTTAAAAGAGATGCGGAATTTGTTCCCAAAAACAAAACATGATAAAATAGATTTTTATCAAAACATTTCATATAGAAATATGATTTCATTTCATAATCAAAAGTCGGGATGTCATGTTCCGATATAGATCATAAAGCATAAACGATAACATTACAAGTCGTTCAACAAATATACACATATACAGACTTGTAAACAAAACAACTTGATGATTCGCCCATCTTAAGCTCTTGCGCCACTTCCTGTAATACAAATCAACTGAGTGGGTCAGGCTTGGGAGCCTGGTGAGCATATAGGGTTTTCAAACCCACAATAATTATATTTAATTACAATAATCAACAATAAACCCGATTACCCATTCCCGTTATCCTCACTTTTACGTCCCTAAAATAACTTCTATTATAAGGAACCTAATTCAGGATTTTCATCGGGATGTACATTACTGCAGAGGGGCTTCCTCAACAATAAGTGTCCTAAAGGCAACCATGTGGGGGATAGAGTACACCGGTGAACACGTCGTTCACAACACCTACAGGTAATGAGCCTGCTAGTGTTCCACAGGACAGTTTAGAATAGTCCGTGGTCGTCATCCATACTCTGCTGAATGACTAGAATAACACCAATAACACCGAGGCCTCTCATCTGTTTATTACACACCAATTATCTACCCATGTTCTACCCAACATATTAGTAGATAAAAATATACATTTTTATACAGTGTTTAAAAAACCCGTATAGCATGCTTTAATCAATACATATTCCACATAACAGATGAGGCATACACACATAACACGTATTTCATAGAGAATATATCAGATCTATGAGATAGAAGAGAGTGAATATACATTCACACATATAACCACAAAATATATACATGTAGCACGTATTTTATATTAAATACTTCATAATATTGTGTTGGAAAGAAAATAACTACACACTCACTTGATCAGAAGATGATCCGACAGCACTACAGCTTATAGAAGTAGTATACTTTGATAGATCTGGAAGATCTTCACCAAAATCGAACTCCTCGCGGGCAGAGCTTCGGCTCGGGAATAACGCTCTTCGGGATCCTCGGGGCTTCGGATCTTGCTTCGGGGCTCGGGAATGATACCAGGGCTTTGGGATATGATTGGCACGCAATTTGAGGCAAAACTTAGAGAGAGGGAAGAGTTTGAACAAGAGAAAATGGTTGATTTCGAGTTCTATTTATAGGCTGAGGGTCTGGGATTACGCGGGGCGTAATCTCAAATTACGCAGGGCGTACTCAGTACGCGGGGCGTACTCGGTTACGCGGGGCGTACTTTGACGTCACTGCATGCGTCGATCTGTGGCACTCGAGTATTGGTCAGGCAACTTGCATCCGACTGAGTACACGGGGCGTACTCACATTACGCGGGGCGTAATTGACTCGTCGAACTTCTAAATTGCGTAACTTTCGCATACGAGCTCCGTTTTCGACGTTCTTTATATCCACGCGAAGGTCAGACCATACTCTACAACTTTCATTTAGACCCCGTCGGCTAATTTTGACTTTTATTTTTATTATTTATTTTTAGAAGGCCAGGACAGAAAAACTTCGTTATAAATTCATAACTTCTTCGTTTGACGTCCGTTCTCGCCTAACTTTTCATCGTTTCGCTACTAACAACGAGATCTTCGATTCTCATTTAGATTGTTTCAGCTAAAAACCGCTCGATCTCAAATCAAGTATTCGGGCTGCATACCGCTAAGTCGAAACTTAGAAAAATCATAACTTCCTCATACGAAGTCAGATTTTGGGCGTTCCTTTTATGCACGCTCTCAGTTTAACGAAATCTACGACTTTCGTTTAGATCACTAAGGCTAAATATCGCTCTATCTTAAATTCATATTTTTACGTCACTCGACGTCGTGCCGGTTCTATCGCGAAACTTCGACAGGTCATAACTTCTTCGTTATAACTCGGATTTTGGCATTCCTTATATCTTCGGAATCCTTGTTTCAACCACTACAACTTTATGCAAAGATATCGGGCATATCTCACACTTTAATTTTGATGCTTAGTTTATTCTTAATTCATTAAATTATAATAATTAAGAAAATAAACACATAAATCACATAATTCACATAATCCACAAATAATACATTTTTATTATTTCAAATTGGGGTTACAAAGGTTAACCTAGACTATTACATTGCTAAAAATGGCAATCCCAGAAACACGGGCGTTACATGTATGTCCATCCTTATATACATAATATATAACTAATGAATCAAACGAAATTTGGACGGCAATCCGATCCCACCAGACCACATCTCAACGAAGAAAAGGAAATAGGGCGGACGAGCCTTCCTAGGTCTTTCAATCATTACTTATATATACCTATATAAGCACAGACATACATCTAACTACGACTGAGTGTGTATCAAGTAGAAGTGATTCTTGTGAAGTAGGAGTGTCTAACAAGCGAAGTAGGAGCGGTCGCAAGTGAAGTAGGAGTGTCGAACAAGTGAAGTAGGAGCGGTCGCAAGTGAAGTAGGAGTGTCGAACAAGTATAAGCGTATCACAAAGTAGAGACGACATTAAGTGAAGTAAGAGCGTCTATCAGGTATAAGCGACTACAAGTATAAGTGAAATAGAGACAATAACAGGTATAAACGTATCAGGAAGTGAAAGCGTTATCAAGTAGGAGTTTACAATAAGTGAAAGCGAAGCAGCGGTAACTAACAAGTATAAGTATTCGACGTGAAATAGAAATTTGATGAAAACCTTGGAAAACCTTTATATTTAGGAAAATCACATTTTGTATTCTTTGGTAAAATCAGTGTGAAAACCTTTAGAAATCCTTGGAACCTTTATAAATCGGTTTGAAATGATTTTGAATAAAACAGTATAAGTAAAAGTTTGAAAGAGTTTGAAAACCTTTTTGAAAGTCATCATAGTATCTTACTCGATAAAACAGTGTACAGTGTGGTAAAATCTTGTGCATGGGGGTTATCAATCACATGTGATTGATATGATAACTGGCATGTTTAACTTGTATTCCCCCTATAAAACATTTAAAAACATTTAAAAGGTTCATTCAGGGGTATGAACTCACCTGGTGTAAGTAGGTCCGACGAAGGTGCCGTTTGGGCGTTCGGCGTCACGTAAGGACTCGAACACACTCAATGACCTATTTAACATATGATAACATATGTTCACATACAATTAGTATATTTAATACTAATTAAACACGTATACGCACTCAAAGGAGTGGAAAACACTTTGGTTAAGTGTTTGGGGGTCCCGGGTAGCGTCTAAAGGTGTGTATGGCTTAGGAATGGAGTTTACTCTCCGAGAGTAAACCCTTAAAGATATGTTTACGGCCCAGGGACATCTCACCATGAGTTTACGGCCATAAACTCGTGGTGAAGGGTTCTAGTGTGTTTCAAAGTTTAATCTTGTTAGTGGATTTTTTCTAAGTCCAATTCCAAAAAGGCATGAGTGGGTTTAAGGCTCCTAAGGGCATTTTAATGGAGTTTACGGCCCAGGAACAACTCCTAAGGGAGTTTATGGCCATAAACTCATATTCCTTGATTTTAATGAAGTTTCAATCCCCTAAATCATTCCTAGCATTTTATAAAAATAGTCTAAGGCCATTTGGGTGGCAAAAACCACATTTTTGGCTTGGTTTGGGGAGTTTACGGCCTTGACACATGTCTGGGCTGTAAACTCCTTTTAACCCTCCAAATCCTTATGTTTAAATGATCTAAGCCCAAGAGAATAAGCCCCTAATTTATGTATGAAGTCCAAGGGTGTTTTAGGAGTGTTTTTGGGGCATTTTGACATGTTTAAGGGGTATTTACGGCCTTGGCATATGCCTGGGACATAAACTCCATTTTACACCCTAAATCCTTGTGATTTAATGTTTAAACACTCCTAGGCTAAATCCCCAATTTATTTCCAAGCTTTTAGGGACATTTTGGGGTCATTTTGGCGTCTTTTAAGGTGTTTACGGCCTAAGGAGGAGATTAGGCCGTAAACTCCTTTTCAACAGCTTCTAAGTCTGATTTTTGGGCTATAAACATGAATCATAATGTTTAGAACAAGCTAGGATAAGCAGACTTACAATTTGGAAGCGTTTGGTTGCAGATTCGGGGCGAAAACGAGTCTAGAGAGAGAGTATAGAGAGAGAGGGTGGAAAAGCTCCAAATGGAGTTTACTCCCCTATATATATGGGTGGGACTTGGAGCTCAGTGGAATTCTACCCAATACTGCCGTTGTACGGGGCTTTTGGTCGCACCCGATTTAGTGGTCGTAATAATAAAAACTAACTTTTTCCAATTAAATGGAAATGTTTGTTATGTTTTTATTTCCTTTTATCACGACTTAACGGCATATTAAATGTAAACAAATGAAATGTTTATTAAATTGACGACCTCCAATTAACGGAACTTTTATATACTGGAATATTCCGTTAACGGTAACGGGGAAATGTAACGGGACAACTTGGGTTGTCACATCATCCCCCCGTTAGAGGGAATTTCATCCCGAAATTCAGGTCTAGGTAAGGAAGTAGGTATGAATGGCCAAGTAGAGGTAAGAGAGTACTTCCTATATGGTTTTCCTCGCATTCCCAAGTGAACTCTATTCTGTGTTTGTCATTCCAACAGACCTTCACGTACAGGATGCAGATCTCATCTTGTGTAGCTAGTGGGTTCCGATTGGTGTATCTATGAAGTCAGGGTTCTCAATGGTTCCTATCAAGATGATTGAGGTACCAAGAGTGATGTCGGGCAATCGCATATCTAGTCTAAGAAGTGGATCGATCAGGTGGCAATCTTGTGGTATATCCGAAGGTAGTAGTGGTCTGAAAAGAGTTGGACCAAATCTCCGTAAGGATTCTTAGATGGTCCTAAGCTCTCGGAAGGGTAGAGCTTTTCAGTACTCAGAACATAGTGTACTTCTATCGCAAGATCATCACTGGTGTGATCGCCATTCCGAAGTTCCTAACGTTCTCACTCGTACTGTGCGTGTAGTCCTTCAGGTTGGTTCTTAGGAATCTCGAGTGGTCTTTGGTTTCATGTTTTCTATAAGCTGGCTGATAGAGACTTTCTAGATCATCGAGGGAGTTGAGTGACTATGGTTATCTGTTTGCTATAGAGTGTTTACCTTAAGCTCGTGCAGAATGGACCTTGTAACACCCCGTTCTTTAAGTGTGTAATTATGAGTCCCTGAGATTTAAGAGGAAGGTTAATTCTGGTCCTTTTTGCGAGAAATGAGTTTCATCCGAGAAAGTTTCGGGCTGGCGTATGTGTTAGAAGCTTTGGGCTTCTCGTCACCCCGTATGAATGTAAAGTTATTTGGGAGCGGGTTAGATTGGAGGAGTTATGGTGTTTTGAAGTTGATCATTGTTTATAGCTCGTTGTGGTATAAGTGGAAAAAGGATCCCATGCATGCATGGAATGCATGTGTTTTGAAGTCTGGCTGGGTACGCCCAGCGTAAGCTGGACGTACGCCCAGCGTAATGATGTGATGTATGCGGGATGTTCGGGTGAGTACGCCCAACGTACTAGAGGTACACCCAGCGTAATCTCAGAAACTCCAAACCCTAATTTAGGGTCAGCCACTATATAAGGAACATGTTGGTTCACCCCTTAGCCTCCTTATGCTCATCCTTAACCTCAGAAAACCCTAGATCTCGTATTCCCTCCATTATTTGGGTGTGTTTGACCTTGGAAAGCTTATTTTGGCAAAAGAAAGGCTTGAAGGAGAAAAGAGAAGTTGTCAAGGAAGAAGAGGAACGATTGGAGCTAGTAGATCTGAAGAGATACCATCCTTTGGAGCTTGTTTGAGGTATAAAGCTTCTTGCTTGACCTTCATATTGTATAGATCTATGTATTTTGAAGCTTTGTCCCCATTCTTGTCCCAAAAGTCCTCACCCTGTTGCATGTTTTGATTTGGTCAAGATTATCTGTCCTTTCAGACCTTTAGGGAGGTATTGAGTGAGAAAAATGAGGTCCCAAGGGCTGTAGTTGTTCCATGTGTGAGATATATAGGTCTTAATGGATTAAGACCTTGGATTAAGAGCTTAAGGACATCCCAAGTGATAAAGTCTGAGACTTTACGAATTCTAATCATATTTGGCCTATGGATATGAAGTTTGGGCTTAAGAGCTTAAGCCATTAAGGAGTTGTCATGACTTAATGAGTAGCGTAGTTACGCCCCGCGTAACCCGTGATTACGCCACGCGTAGCGGGCCAGTGCCCCGATTCCCTTTGCGAGTCAATGTTGTACGCCCTGCGTACCTAGGATGGGACGCCCAGCGTACTCCCCCTGTTGGACTTTCTTTTTGGGCCGTTGGTGGGCAGTTGGTTATTGGGCCAAGTCTGGGAATTTATGGATAGAGTATTTTGGGCCCAATTATTGTTATGGACATTGGATCTAGGCCCATTTGGTGAGTTGCGCCCAATTTGGTAAATTGGGCCAATATTGGACTTTGTATAAGATTTGGACTTTGGCCTTGGCGCGATAAGTGGATGTATGCTTGGCCTAATGTTTATTTTGTTATGATGGTTAGTTCAGGATTTGCGGCGAGTTGGTGATTCGAGAGTCTGCTTCTTCAGTTCAGAGTACAGGCATTCGCGAGGTGAGTTATCCTCACTATATCAACAGGGTCTACGGCACCAAGGCTGGCCCTTATCGGATTGAGATCCGGGTAGTTGTTGTTATGTTGTTACCTTGCTATGTTTGCATCTTGGTAGCTAGGATGGTATATGTTAGAGACCTGATTGAGATCGGTATCCTGAGAGATAGGGTGATGCTATGCTACTGACCGGTTAGGTCGGTAACCCAGTTAGGATGATGATATGTTATGTGATCTGTTTGATCTGCATGTTGACTATGAATTGCTATATGATTGTATGTATATGTGCACATGGTTGTTTGGACTGGAGTTGGGTTGAGGCGGGTCCTGCTTTGTGCTGTAGGCCAAGATACCCAGGGCGGACCGGTTGTCCCGAAGGCCCAGCGAGCGGTCCGGATAGGCTGTAGGCCCCAAGAGGGCGGACCAGACGTGCCGAGGCTCGGAGAGTGGACCAGGCCGACTAAAGGCCCGGTGCGGGCGGACCAATCACACTGCAGACTTGATGTATGTGGTTAGATTCGGAGAGTGGACCAGGTGGATTGATGGTCCGGTGCGGGCGGACCAATCACACTGTAGACTCAAGGTATATGGCTAGACTCGGAGGGTGGACCAGGTGGACTGTTGGTCGGTGCGGCGGACCAGTCCCACAGTAGACCCGTTGTGCATGGCTGTTCTGTGATCGGATATGTTATGGCATGTTATGCGTGTATCGTATATGTGGTTGGTATTTTGGGGATATCTCACTAAGCTTTCGGGCTTACAGTTGTGGTTTTATGTTTTTTTCAGGTTCTTCAGGAGATCGTGGCAAGGCGAAGGCGTAATCATACCCCTCCTCGTGTTTATGTTGTGATGAGATTCTGGGAATACTTAAAATAAACTATAATGAAAATCTTTTTGTAATAACTTTTGTAACACCGTGAATTTCAAAATAATTTTTCGCATAATATAAAAACATTTTCATTTAGATTTTCATAAAACATCAAGTTTAAAACTCCAATCCATATCATACAAAATCCCAAGATCACATATCATAAAAATCCCATGCGTGTGTACAGATCAAGCCGGCGCCTTCCCACGGTCATCACTAGTACCTGAAACAAACAACACTAACACTGTAAGCACAAAGCTTAGTGATTTCCCCAATATACCACACATAACACATATTAGCCACTCGAGGCTATAACTCTGTGGGTCTGTAGACCCTACTCTGTGAACCCACTGGTTCTAACTCTGGGAACCTTCCGGTTCCAACTCTATAAATATGCACAACATAAATCACATAGAAATAATGCAGTAGAACACATAACATACATATAGCATACAATTACTCTGTCACATAACTCTGATTACCTACTCAAGGTAAAGTATAGTGAGAAGACTCACCTCGTATATCTCGATAAATTGCGAATCCTGGAAATCACTCGTGCTCGATCCTCTGAGCTATAATCCTCCTATAACATCATATATCTCTAATTAACATTTTTACCACTAAGGTTGACTACCCCTATCAAGTCAACACTGGTCAACTCTAGTCAACAGTCAACAGTCAACTTTGACCGGACTCGGCGAGTGCACTAGGGCGACTCGGCGAGTCTATACGTGTTCACTGACTCCCTAGGATCCTCTCCTGACACGTCGAGTACATCCCCAACTCGACGAGTCCCACCTGGCATGAATCGCGGGACCAGCACGACTCAACTCGGCGAGTTCCAGCTCGACTCAGTCCACATGTCAACCCTTTCTAACTCTCCCTGACTCACTGAGTCAACCCTTAAATCGGCAAGACCACTCGCTGAGTGGTTAAGGACAATCTTCATGCTACTCGCCGAGTCTGTTCTTCGGACTCGGCGAGTCCATGCCATGCATCAACTCAATCTCGCTTCTGAGGTCAGATCCGCTCCATCAACTCATAGATCTGGCCCTCCCAAGCTCATTCATCATGTAAAGTCACAGTCTTGGCTACCATGCAACACCTACAAGGCTTCTTTTGAAGAAATGACCTCTAAGATGGCAACCTAAGTCTCCAACCCAAAAGGAAGGACATAAAGCATGGCATTTGGGACTCTCTAGACCTACTAAGGTCCAGATCTAGGTACCATATCCCCATGGGACCTCTCACACTCCAAATACAAGGCAAACAAGGCATGAAGAAACCCTAGATTTGACCATAACAACAAAAATACGAGAGTAAGCTCTGAATGATACCTCAAGAAGCTTCCTCTGACGAAATGGAAGTAGATCCAAGCTCCCCAACTCTCCTAGCTTGATTTTCCCCTTCCTTTCTTGCAAATACACACAAAATTGGTGAATAATGGCCTCTTATCTCACTCACAAGAACCCTCAGCTGTTTAGGTGCTCTCAAGGTCAAGGTAGCCGCAATGAAGGGCCATAAGGTCCTTTAAATAGGGCTTAGGACCGGGAAATTAGGGTTTCATTAAACAGCACGGACTCACCGAGTCCATTCCTTGGACTCGTCGAGTCTAGGCGCAAACCCGCATCCAGAACCGCGATCCTACTCGGCGAGTTTGAGCTCCAACTCGCCGAGTCCCCTCACAAAACACCAAAAATATATGAATAAAAGATACCTGGAAATCCGGGCTGTTACAACTTTAATGGAATCGAGTTGTTTTCAAAAATTTTAAATTGGTTGAAATTTTTGGTCGTTACAAGTTGGTATCAGAGCCTTGGTTTGAGTGAATTGGAGGAACATTCGTGTGACTCCAGTCTCAAATCGAGGAGAGTTTTCAAAAGAGTATTTAAAATGGTTTTCAAAATGAGTAAAGGAGGACGCGGAGGTACGATCAGTCGAAGCCAGTAACTAACCCCAAAATACCATACATGATATTTGTTTTGAGCTTTGTTAGAACAACATGCTAGTGCTAGGCTAGGGATCTTCAGGATTTCATGATAATGTTGCCTGATTTGTGATACCTGTAGCCTAGGGTTTCCTTATGAGAGATTTCCAGTGTACCTCTAGTTGGGAGGGTTGAGCGTTGTTATGCATGTTTTCACTAGGGTTTTGTGGTAGTACTTCATACAAATATGGGTAGGTGTGGAAGGTAGTATGGGCCTGTACTACTGAAAGCATAGGACCCATATGCGTATCAGGGAAACCATGACCTCTAGGGTTGGGTTGAGAGAGTTGGTTCCCGGGGTAGTGGGAAGAGTCTGAGATTTTGTGTGGTGTTTTTCAGTATGGAGATTCCGAGGCATGCTGGGAGTGGATCCGGATCAGGATCGGGAGCAGGAGAGGTAGTTCCGGGTGGGTCGGTACCGCCCGAGGTTATCGGTCAAATGAGCACATGTGAGTTGGATGCGAGGATTCGTGAGATCCTACGTGATGAGATTGCTGAGTTGTTCCGGGCTGAGTTGCCGGAGCTGTTTGGGTCGATCAAGACTGCCATGGTTGAGTATTTTGATGAGCGCTATGCAGCTCTCGTAGAGACGGCTGCCGCGGCGGCTACAGCGGTTGTAGCAGCGGCATAGGGAGGAGCTGGTCAGGGCTTTCAGTATCGAGACTCTGATAATACGATGCCTCCCACCTTTGATGGGGTTCAGGACTCGATTTTTGCTATGAGATGGTTATCGTATGTGGAGGGGTGTTTCTTCATGTGTTCATGCCCTGATGATCAGAGGGTGAGGTGTGCTCTGAACCTGTTGAGGCTCAGGGCGAAGGATTCGTGGAGATTGACCACGGGGTCATATTCAGATGCGCAGAGGGCTGCGGTTTCATGGGATCAGTTCAGAGAGATGTTCAGCACTCGTTATGTTCCGCGGGTTGAGAGAGAGAGATTGGCTAAGGAGTTCCTGGAGCTGAAGCAGGGTTCAGAGTCGGTGACTGAGATCACCAGGATGTTCACTGAGAGGGCGATGTTCTGCCCTGAGTTCGCTTCGGAGCAGGCTCAGATGTCTCGATATCTGAGCATGATCAAGAGGGATATCAGACAGTTTGTGTCTACGCAGAGGTGCGAGACCTTGTTGGAATTGCAGGAGGCCGCCAGGCGGCGTGAGTTAGAGATTGAGTTGCAGTTGCGTGAGCTGAGGCAGGCTCCGATGCAGTCGCAGCCGGCGCCGAAATGGTCCAAGACCGTTGATTCTAGGGTGGGAGATCAGAGCAGCCACGCTTTTGGGAAGTGTGGGAGGGGTCACATCGGAGTTTGTAGGTCCGGTGGTGCATGCCGCAAGTGCGGAAAGGACGGGCACTATGCGAGGGATTGTCGGCAGTCAGCGCCGATTTGGGATTTGAGGATTTGTTATCACTGTCATCAGGTTGGACATCTGAGGGTCAACTGTCCACAGCTTCCTGTAGGACCGGTGCAGGCTCCAGCACCGACCACTTTGAGGATCACAGGTGGAGGTCAGGGTGGAGCGGAGCCCCCCAAGGGCTCAGGGTCGTGCTTTTCAGCTTATAGCAGAGGAGGTCAGAGCAGTGCCGGATGCAGCTGCGGGTATGTTTCCTTCTTGATGTCTTCTTATCTTGTGATTATTGTGGAGTATTGTTTATGTGTTAGTATCTTTGTGTGGTTTTCGGTGCGGTATTCGTTGTTTCTGAGGGTTGTGGTTTGGTTATGGGTTATCGTATGGAAATTTCGTTGGTTATTATTTATGAGGATGATTAGTGGAAATTGGCTTTTGGTCTGAATGACGGGAAGCATCTGCTTCCTAAGGAGTGGTTAGCTGCATATCGAGTTTCTTTCGAGCACGATGATCAGTGTGGAAATGTGATTTTGTGAAGGTTGTTAGAGCTAGTGGGAATCAGCTCGCGTATAAGTGTTGGTTTTGTGCAGAGTTGTTTTGGGAGGTCGGTGATGGCGACCGATGGTTGATAGTCAATACCCTAAGTGGGGGAGAATTGGAAAATTCTCCGGAAGATCGATGAGCATATGAGGTTGCTTAGCTGTTTAGGATTCAGCAATGTTCTGTCAGCCCAGAGTGTAGGCTGGCATGAGTAAGTGTCGGGCATGCGGGGCGGGATACAGACCTAGGGCATTTGATGGTGGAAGGCCTGGGATTGGGACGGGATCGAGTATGTATGATGGAGATGGAGTTCGGAACCCCTAGAGGGCTAGATCGGTATGCATGGGAGGATTTCCCGGAGAGATAGCTCGGAATGATGAATGTTAGTTGAGCGGTCCGGATAAACTGAAGGCCGGTAAACGTACCAGTCAGGCCGAAGGCTCGGAGAACCGTCCAGTTAAACTGAAGGCGCTGAGAGTGGTCCAGATTGGCTGAAGGTTCTGAGAGTGGCCCAGATTGGCTGAAGGCCTGGTGAGGCGGTCTAGTCATGTTGAAGACTCTGCAGGTATTATTGGATCGGTTCGAGGATATGGATTGTGTATGTTGCAGTGCGATAGCATTAGAAGGTCTGGCCCCGGGTAGTGATCTTGATGAATTGAGATAGTGCATGGGCTTGAGAGTCCCTGCGATTAGAGTCAGAGTATGTGTGTTGGATGGATAGCGGCTGCGCTATGAAGGAGTGGTGTAGCTTTGGGCGAGCACCGTGGCACTTGTGGTAGTGTCAAGGCAGCCAAGTGGTTTTCTTTGGTAAGGAAAAAGAGAGGAGTGTAACTCCGAGAGGGAGTGCATGTTCACGGAAGTGAAAGCGGCAGAGCAGAGTTATGATCAAAGTGATCCGAGTATGGTTATTGAGCAGCGTGTTTGCGGCAGTGGAATGGAAGCACATCCGGTTTGGGATGTCTGCTGTGGTCGCGGAAGGAATTCCGCGGGTGTAGAGCCAAGAGGCTCGGAAGGGATGCAGGGAGGGAGTCTTGGGCTCTCAGTGTGACTCTGATAAGGGAAGTGCGTATGTAGTGGTGGTGAAAATTCATCCGGAAGGATGTTTGAAAGTGTCATCAGTGTATCGGGGTTTTCCTAACCCGAGGACACTAGAGCCAATTTGGTGCGGTTATGAGATTGCGGTGGAGAACTCGTGGGAGTTGCTCTAGGGCTGAAGTTGTGTCATCCTGTCAGCAAGAAAGATAAAGTTGGGTTTCGGATTTTGATGGTTGAGTCTTGGTTAACCTGGTTCGGTGGATGCCAGGCGGTGCAATGCGGGGAAGTTCTGAAGTAGAGTTGCTGCAGGCTTCGAGGACGAAGCCTAATGTAAGTGGGGGAGAATTGTAACACCCCGTTCTTTAAGTGTGTAATTATGAGTCCCTGAGATTTAAGAGTAAGGTTAATTCTGGTCCTTTTTGCGAGAAATGAGTTTCATCCGAGAAGGTTTCAGGCTGGCGTATGTGTTACAAGCTTTGGGCTTCTCATCACCCCGTATGAATGTAAAGTTATTTGGGAGCGGGTTAGATTGGAGGAGTTGTGGTGTTTTGAAGTTGATCATTGTTTATAGCTCGTTGTGGTATAAGTGGAAAAAGGATCCCATGCATGCATGGAATGCATGTGTTTTGAAGTCTGGCTGGGTACGCCCAGCGTAAGCTGGACGTACGCCCAGCGTAATGATGTGATGTATGCGGGATGGTCGGGTGAGTACGCCCAACGTACTAGAGGTACACCCAGCGTAATCTCAGAAACTCCAAACCCTAATTTAGGGTCAGCCACTATATAAGGAACATGTTGGTTCACCCCTTAGCCTCCTTATGCTCATCCTTAACCTCAGAAAACCCTAGATCTCGTATTCCCTCCATTATTTGGGTGTGTTTGACCTTGTAAAGCTTATTTTGGCAAAAGAAAGGCTTGAAGGAGAAAAGAGAAGTTGTCAAGGAAGAAGAGGAACGATTGGAGCTAGTAGATCTGAAGAGATACCATCCTTTGGAGCTTGTTTGAGGTATAAAGCTTCTTGCTTGACCTTCATATTGTATAGATCTATGTATTTTGAAGCTTTGTCCCTATTCTTGTCCCAAAAGTCCTCACCCTGTTGCATGTTTCGATTTGGTCAAGATTATCTGTCCTTTCAGACCTTTGGGGAGGTCTTGAGTGAGAAAAATGAGGTCCCAAGGGTTGTAGTTGTTCCATGTGTGAGATATATAGGTCTTAATGGATTAAGACCTTGGATTAAGAGCTTAAGGACATCCCAAGTGATAAAGTCTGAGACTTTATGAACTCTAATCATATTTGGCCTATGGATCTGCAGTTTGGGCTTAAGAGCTTAAGCCATTAAGGAGTTGTCATGACTTAATGAGTAGCGTAGTTACGCCCCGCGTAACCCGTGATTACGCCCCGCGTAGCGGGCCAGTGCCCCGATTCCCTTTGCGAGTCAATGTTGTACGCCCCGCGTACCTAGGATGGTACGCCCAGCGTACTCCCCCTGTTGGACTTTCTTTTTGGGCCTTTGAGTTTGGGCCGTTGGTGAGTAGTTGGTTATTGGGCCAAGTCTGGGAATTTATGGATAGAGTATTTTGGGCCCAATTATTGTTATGGACATTAGATCTAGACCCATTTGGTGAGGTGGGCCCAATTTGGTAAATTGGGCCAATATTGGACTTTATATAAGATTTGGACTTTGGCCTTAGCCCGATAAGTGGATGTATGCTTGGCCTAATGTTTATTTTGTTATGATGGTTAGTTCGGGATTTGCGGTGAGTTGGTGATTCGAGAGTCTGCTTCTTCAGTTCAGAGTATCGGCATTCACGAGGTGAGTTATCCTCACTATATCAACAGGGTCTACGGCACCAAGGCCGGCCCTTATCGGATTGAGATCCGGGTAGTTGTTGTTATGTTGTTACCTTGCTATGTTTGCATCCTGGTAGCTAGGATGGTATATGTTAGAGACCTGATTGAGATCGGGATCCTAAGAGATAGGGTGATGCTATGCTAGTGACCGGTTAGGTCGGTAACCTGGTTAGGATGATGATATGTTATGTGATCTGTTTGATCTGCTTGTTGACTGTGAATTGCTATATGATTGTATGTATATGTGCACATGGTTGTTTGGACTGGAGTTGGGTTGAGGCGGGTCCTGCTTTGTGCTGTAGGCCAAGATACCCAGGGCCGACCGGTTGTCCCGAAGGCCCAGCTAGCGGTCCGGATAGGCTGTAGGCCCCAAGAGGGCGGACCAGACGTGCCGAGGCTCGGAGAGTGGACCAGGCTGACTGAAGGCCCGGTGTGGGCGGACCAGTCATACTGTAGACTCAGAGAGTGGACCATATGGATTGAAGGCCCGGTGCGGGCGGACCAATCACACTGCAGACTCGATGTATGTGGTTAGATTCAGAGAGTGGACCAGGTGGATTGATGGCCCGGAGCGGGCGGACCAATCACACTGTAGACTCAAGGTATATGGCTAGACTCAGAGGGTGGACCAGGTGGACTGTTGGCCTGCACCAAGAAGTCTTGAGATACGGAAACCCTGAGGGTCGAGGAGATAGGGTTTCACTAGACAAGTGCTGGACTATCTTGGGAGGTGGTTCTACTATCTCCGAGTGAGGTAGTATTTGTGGAACACCTAATAGTCCAAGGATTCTCCAAGGCTCTGGTTTATTCCAACATAGAAAGTCCATGCTCCTGCATAATCCCTCAACTAACACCAAGGCTGGTGTCAAGTCTATAATCTCTTCGGGATATGGGTCATGAGGCTTAATGTAACTACTTTCGCACTTGACCAAGTATTCTTGGCAGCGAAGGTTATCCTGTGGTTCTCAGTATCCTAGTGTTCACTTCGGAGAATGTAGTCTATCGTCTACAAGGCGACGATGAATTCCTCCATGCGAGAGGGTGGAGGATGATAGGCACTATTTGTCTATAACAGGGTGGACGAAGTGCCTGAGTAGTGCGAACATCTACTGCAACTACTCTTCCGAAGGTTCTGAGTTTCCTCGGTCTAGGTCAAATCTAGTGAGTATAGAGTCTCATCCCTCGGAACTTTAATAGCTCAACTCGTAGCGATTCTCTTGACTCAAGCTCCTATTTTAGGGAATAGGATGAAGGGTCTTTCTAGGGAATCTACTGGGTATGCTTCGGGTGGTTATCGTCTTCTGGAATGCATGCAGTGTCGTTCACTTTGGTGTCCATCTGGCTACGAGGGGTCGGTCAACAGCGTACGGTACCCTCTCTTGGGTACTTCGGAAGGTTTGAGATGAGAGGGACGATTCACGGATCGCATTAGGTTTGGTTATTTGTGTTATGTTTAGGTTCTGATGAACCTTCATTTGCCGACATGGCTATGGAGAAAGTTCTTTTACATAACACTAATGATGAACACATGGTTGAACGAAGTCGAACCATGATCAATAGAGTCGTCGAAGTTGGCGCACTTCGACATGATATATAATGAAGATCGATTGAGTCATGTGCCGAACAGGCACACAAGTTCTAGGCGTCTCAAGTTTCGTCCTATGCATCATTACCGCGGATACTTGGACCGATAGAGTCGACGCGGAACTATAGAGAGTTCTAAGTGTTTCCGAATAGAGTATCTTTTCATGAATGAATTCTCACAAGGCATTTCTATAATCGCCTCACATATACTAGTCATGTATATTTAAGGTGGGGAGGACTGTTGACTGAGCGACCCCGCCCTAAATCCACAACCAAACGAGGAACAAGAAATAAGGCGGCATTCACTCACTCTAGGTCTGTCCATCTTAAATATACATGGTCGTAACGTATATGTTTAGCCATTATAGTTTTACCTGATGAATTTTTAAATTTTATAACAGTGATGTGACTTTCGCCTTACTGGGAAGAATTTAAATTTTGAATTAATCTTTTATTGTTTTTAGTTTAGTTATCCGAGATCGAGAGACGTACCAAAATCTAACGAGTTCCTTGATGCTTCTCTCTAAGCAGTAGAGTTAGGCTCCTCCTGTGTCTTTGTTGTTTCCTTCAGTTAGGCAATCCTTCTTGAAATGTCCCATTTCACCAGATAGGTGACAAACGGGATTGGTCGCCGCATTAGTGATCGATGCAATACGCTCCACCGGAGTTCTGCATACACGAGCAGTATGCCCCTTCATGTTGCACCTAGCACATAAGAGTTATCGGCAGGCACCATGATGATGGTACCTGTACTTGCTGCAGTGGGGAAGGTCTCCTAGGTATGGTCTTCTTGAGGTCGGGAGGGAAGGATTGACAGGGGTATAGACTGCCTCAGCTCGTCGCCTTTCAGAAGGTCCTTGAGCCGAGGTACTTCCCTCCTCAATCTTGAGTTTTCTCTTTAGTGGGTTTGGTGAAGGTTCTTGGGTGACTGGGTATGAAAGTGTTGGTTGCTGCTGTCCATCGCCAGGATTGGAAATCCCGATAGGGCCCTTGCAAACATTGGCGGTGTTAGCATTCAGGTGAGCCATGACAGCTGCTACGGCTGTTGAGACTGCAGCTTGGAACGTAACTTCATCGAATAAGAGAGCAGGTTTCTTGCTTGTGGATTGGTTACGCTTCTTCGGTGGCATGGTTTTCCTACACGGAAAGGAATACAAGGTAATGAGAGATGATGGTTAACCCTAGACATTTCCGTCCTGAACGTATTAGGCATAAATTTTTCCTGTGCCTTGGGTACTGGTCGTCTGAGTGTCGACCTACATCCCTATGATGTAGTCCTGGTAATCAAAGTGGGTGTATGAGTATCGGAAAAAGGCCATAAGATGCGAGTCATTCCTACTAAGTTACCTTTATACTGGGAAGGGTTTCACTCTCCTGCGTGGAGAGATTTGAGAACAGTTCGGAACGAAACTGCAGAAAGAGAGGCTCACAAGGGCAAATGACTAAATTCTCTCAATAGAGATGCGGGGATCCGCCCTAATCGTGTATCTGGCAATGGGAAACGAAGATTTTACCTAACACATAGCGTGAGTAGTGTAACCACTAACTCACTAAATTGTATTATTTTATGGGTGTATTAGCGTGACGAACACGAGGAAAAGACAATTCCCGAGTTCCATGCACTGGCTCCCTCGGTCTGCCTCGTATCTTTGACTGGAATCGGCGTTGGTTTCCTTTGGGTAGTTTCCTAGGGTTCTCTTCTCGTATGGACATATTGAATTTCTACTCTGCCTTCCTTCTGATTCCGACTCGGGGTGTCATCACTTCATGGGGGACGACTGGGAATCTCGGAAGCTTAGGCGAATTTTCTCACCGACGTCCCTAAAAGAATATGGGCACTTGGTGCATTCAATAGTCACGACCCAGTTCATTTATTTCCGAATTAGAGATCTTCTCAATGAACTTCTTCGGGGTCGAATTCAACTCTTCTGTTAAGCACTGAAGTGGATAGGGTTTTCTACAGGGTTCGTGTGAGAATTGGAAAAGTCTAAAGAATCCTAAGAAATTATTAACATTTGTATGATCCATATCGAGTCCTGCTACGATTACACAGGGTATACAAATCATATATAACTTAGATCCGATAGGCCTTCGAATATGTGATACTACTCTATATCCACATCCCAACGAGGAAAAGGAAGTAGAGCGAAACCACACATTCTTAGCCTATGGGATCCTTATTATATATAACCTTGGGAGTACACCCTCTGGAGTCGTAGGTATGTCAATAAGGATCTTTTTAGTTATTCACGCAAGGTTGTTTATGTTTCCTAAAATACCCTTATGGTATTTTAATTCTTGTTTGTTTCTTATCTTCTGAGTACGAATTTTGGGATTAGTGTGGATCTTTTAGTGTTCTAAAATACTCCTATAGTATTTTAACTTTATGTTTGGCTCTAGCATTCCTAGTTGGTAAGTTTCAGACCTGTTGCAACACCACTATCACTCCCAAGAACACGTTCATCGCATCTCGAATAAATGTAGTTGATCAGGTTACATTTATTCCAACTTACGATTACATAACTGCCCAGGTTTGACTATAGTGCTCAACATCCGAAGACTTTTATTATTGTTCTTCTTGTGATACTTTTGTTCAAGTGTTTAGATTCTGTATGTTATTATACTTTGGTAAAATATGGTTATATTTTAAAGTATAATTCTTGGTCAGAGTGTTTTATCCCTTTGTGTTTATAGGTTGTATATCTTTTATGAATTGATATACTTAGCTCACTATAAACAATGCTCTGATACCAATCTGTCACACCCCAAAACCGGAACGGCGGAAACGTTCTGGGGTGGATGACATCATGTCAAGTATCACAACACATGTATTATAGTAATCAAAGTACAACAAAACATTGCATTAATAGTAATAATTTTACATGGTTACATTACAACAATTCAAAGTATACAAACAAATATAATAAGTACAGCAAGGTACTAAGCCGTCTTCATCAACAACTCCGGGGATGTACCTGTCTAATGCTAACCTGAGAATACAAGTTATTTGAAAAGCGAGTATCAGCATTTTTACAAATGTTGATGAGTTCATAAGTATTTAGTGACATTTATCCAAATAACTTTATAAAGTAGTAGCTTTAAGTGTTTACTGTGTATTAGAGTTCTTTCTAGAAAATCCTATATTTTCTTTAATAAAGCAGCCTTCTACCAAGACTGGTCAGTGTTATGTGGTAAAAAGTAGTTTTCCGTTAATTGCTATCATTATCAAAATGCTGAATTTGATTATTAAAGAAAGCAAAAGACACCAGGGAATATTATATGCCTCAGCAGTGAGGACTGCTGACTAAGGCAAGGAATTCATAGACTCCAGGAAAGTATCGAATGAACGACACGCCTGGTTCAGTCTAACAAGTGGAGACACAGACCGAAGAAGGTACCAAATGAAAGGTACAATTGGTAAGGTCTAAAACAGTGAAAAACAGACCCCAGACAGTATCAATTGAAAGATACGTCTTGTAAGGTCAAAACAGAGAAAACAGACCCCATACAGTATCAATTGAAAGATACGTCTTGTAAGGTCGAAACAGTGAAAACAGACCCCAGACAGTATCAAATGAAAGATACGTCTTGTAAGGTCAAAACAGTGTGACTCTGAAAATGAATTACCAGCATACAGTGTAAATTGTTGGTGAAATACCGTTACCTTAAGGCCAAAGAAATATAAGGTAACCCGGGATACTCGTAACCATACTGAGTAGAGTACCAGATGCCCTACAAGCGTCTAAAATATGACATTTGTCACCCGTTGGCTTGGTAGGCCGGGACTGTAGCTAGCAGTCTGGGTGCGGGGGTGTCAATCCCGTACAGATCTATACACACAATTTCCGCTTTCCCTACAGGAGATTCTGGTTACCAACTAGATGACGGAGAAGGCCGTGTCCTGAAGATGCATCCCAAATAGTGGGTAGAGACTTTCAAATAGTGGGTAGTGTGTAAGTGCTGAACTAGAGGTAGAGACTTCCTAATAGTGGGTAGTGTGTTTCTAATGTAAGTGTAGACTAGAGGTAGAGACTCTTAACTGAACTGACTAGAGAATTCCTGTATGTCCATACTCATATACATAATATATAACTAATGAATCAAACGACCTTCGGACGGCCATCCGATCCCACCAGACCACATCTCAACGAAGAAAAGGAAATAGGGAGGACGAGCCTTCCTTGGTCTTTCAATCATTACTTATATGTACCTATATAAGCACAGACATACATCTAACTACGATTGAGTGTGTATCAAGTAGAAGTGATTCTTTTGAAGTAGGAGTGTCTAACAAGTGAAGTAGGAGCGGTCGCAAGTGAAGTAGGAGTGTCGAAAAAGTGAAGTAGGAGCGGTTGCAAGTGAAGTAGGAGTGTCGAACAAGTATAAGCGTATCACGAAGTAGAGACGACATTAAGTGAAGTAAGAGCGTCTATCAGGTATAAGTGGCTACAAGTATAAGTGAAATAGAGACAATAATAGGTATAAGTGTATCAGGAAGTGAAAGCATTATCAAGTAGGAGTTTACAATAAGTGAAAGCGAAGCAGCGGTAACTAACAAGTATAAGTATTCGACGTGAAAGAGAAATTTGATGAAAACCTTGGAAAACCTTTATATTTAGGAAAATCGCATTTTGTATTCTTTGGTAAAATCAGTGTGAAAACCTTTAGAAATCCTTGGAACCTTTCTAAATCGGTTTGAAATGATTTTGAATAAAATAGTATAAGTAAGAGTTTGAAACAGTTTGAAAACCTTTTTGAAAGTCATCATAGTATCTTACTCGGTAAAACAGTGTACAGTGTGGTAAAATCTTGTGCATGCGTGTTATCAATCACATGTGATTGATATGATAACTGGCATGTTTAACTTGTATTCCCCCCCTATAAAACATGTAAAAACATTTAAAAGGTTCATTCAGGGGTATGAACTCACCTGGTGTAAGTAGGTCCGACGAAGGTGTCGTTTGGGCGTTCGGCGTCACGTAAGGACTCGAACACACTCAATGACCTATTTAACATATGATAACATATGTTCACATACAATTAGTATATTTAATACTAATTAAACATGTATACGCACTCAAAGGAGTGCAAAACACTTTGGTTAAGTGTTTGGGGGTCTCGGGTAGCGTCTAAAGGTATGTATGGCTTAGGAATGGAGTTTACTCTCCGAGAGTAAACCCTTAAAGCTATGTTTACGGCCCAGGGACATCTCACCATGAGTTTACGGCCATAAACTCATGGTGAAGGTTTCTAGTGTGTTTGAAAGCTTAATCTTGTTAGTGGGATTTTTCTAAGTCCAATTCCAAAAAGGCATGAGTGGGTTTAAGGCTCCTAAGGGCATTTTAATGGAGTTTACAGCCCAGGAACAACTCCTAAGGGAGTTTACGGTTGTAAACTCTCATTCCTTGAGTATAATGAAGTTTCAAGCCCCTAAATCATTCCTAGCATTTTATAAAAATAGTCTAAGGCCATTTGGGGGGCAAAAACCACATTTTTGGCTTGGTTTGGGGAGTTTACGGCCTTGACACTTGTCTGGGCCGTAAACTCCTTTTAATCCTCCAAATCCTTATGTTTAAATGATCTAAACCCAAGAGAATAAGCCCCTAATTTATGTATGAGGTCCAAGGCTGTTTTAGGAGTGTTTTTGGGGCATTTTGACATGTTTAAGGGGTGTTTACGGCCTTGGCATATGCCTGGGCCGTAAAATCCATTTTACACCCTAAATTCTTGTAATTTAATGTTTAAACACTCCTAGGCTAAATCCCCAATTTATTTCCAAGCTTTTAGGGACATTTTGGGGTCATTTTGGCCTCTTTTAAGGTGTTTATGGCCTAAGGAGGAGCTTAGGTCGTAAACTCCTTTTCAACAGCTTCTAAGTCCAATTTTTGGGCTATAAACACAAATCATAATGTTTAGAACAAGCTAGGAAAAGCGGACTTACAATTTGGAAGCGTTTGGTTGCGGATTCGGGGCGAAAACGAGTCTAGAGAGAGAGTATAGAGAGAGAGGGTGGAAAAGCTCCAAATGGAGTTTACTCCCTTATATATATGGGTGGGAGTTGGAGCTCAGTGGAATTCTACCCAATACTGCCGTTGTACGGGGCTTTTGGTCGCACCCGATTTAGTGGTCGTAATAATAAAAACTAACTTTTTCCAATTAAATGGAAATGTGTGTTATGTTTTTATTTCCTTTTATCACGACTTAACGACATATTAAATGTAAACAAATGAAATGTTTATTAAATTGACAACCTCCAATTAACGGAACTTTTATATACTGGAATATTCTGTTAACGGTAACGGGGAAATGTAACGGGACCCCTTGGGTTGTCACAAAGCGTCGGAATGAATGTGACATTTTTCACCCCTTGGCTTGGTAGGCCGTGGACTGTAGCTAGCAATCAGGGTGCAGGAGTGTCAGTCCCGTATAGATCTATACACACAATGTCCACTCTCCCTCCAGGAGACTCTGGTTACCAACTTGACGACGGGGAGATCCGTGTCCTGAAGATGCATCTCGTATTCTGAATTCTATTAGAGGCGCTAGAGAAATGATATAGACTCACAAATGAAATGAATCCTTTGGTATTCTCATACTAGAAAGAGTGAATAAAACCTCCTAACTATTCCTATAATAGTTACTAGTGTCTCTGATCTATGAATGATGAATGGAAGGATGCCCTTGCTACCCAAGGGAAATGAACTGGTCGATGTAAACCTTTATGTCTATACGTGTATACATGATATATAACTAATGTTTAAACGACCTTCTTACGGATATCCGATACCCACCAGACCACATCCCAACGAGGAAAAGGAAATAGGGCGAACTAGCCTTCCTAAGTCTTTTAAACATTATTTATATAACTATACAAGTACAGGCATGCATTTAACGAAGTAGAAGCATAGAAGTATAGAAGAAAACTTTGGTAAAACCTTTGGAAAACCCTTAAAAATAAGAATTTACGACTTGATATCTTTATGTAAAACAAGCTTTGAAAACCATTCATAAACACGTTTTGAATATAATTTGATAACACAATATAAGTAAAGAAAACCTTTGTTTAAAACACTGCTGTAACTGGTTTAGAAGTAAAACATACAGCACGAGAGACAATTTGAGAAAAGATTTAAACACGTAAAGACGTTTTGGAAAACCATCTATAATATTATACTTGGTAAAACAACTGAATGTGTGATAAATCCTTGTGCATGTGGGTTATTAATCACATATGATTGATATGATAACTAGCATGTTTTAACTTGTATTCCCCCCCCCCATAAAAGCATATAAAAACATTAAAAAGGTTAATTCAGGGGTATGAACTCACCTGACGTTGGCGTTTCGGATGAATGGACGGTATAGGATGCTAAGTGTCAAGTGAGGACTTGACCACACACGCGAATCCTATTTAACATGTAATGATACATTTAAGTATCTAATTAGTCATTTAATAACTAATTAAGCAATTAAGGATGTCTTACTACATAAAAACACTTTGCTATAAGTGCTAGAAGTATCAAGGGTTGCATAGAAGGTGTGTATGGACTCACATTGGAGTTTACTCTTCAAATGATGGCCCTTATGGGTGTTTACGGTTTCAAGACCACTTCCCCCATGAGTTTACGGCCGTAAACTCATGGTAGTGGTGTCATGGGATGTTTAAAGGTGTTAACTCACTCATAGAATCATGCTAGAGTCGAATCAAGGGCTAAGGAAGTGATTGGGGCTCAAAATGGACACAATAGGGAGTTTACAGTCCATTCACCACTCCTTGAGGAGTTTACGGCCGTAAACACATGAGTTTACGGTCGTAAACTCATGTTATCCCATTCCTTTTGTGGTTTGGTGGTTCTAGGCTATGTAGGCAAGGTTCTAGTCACTTATATGAGCATAGGAAGGTGTTAAAGGCACTTAAATACCTTGGAAAGGTGTTTATGGTCTATGAAGGTGTTCTTGGTGAGTTTACTACCTTAATTACATGAGTTTACAGCAGTAAACTCATTTTAGTCCATGAATCATGTGTTTTGGTGCATCAAATGAAGGATTACAAGACTCTAGGTACTCATGGAAGCTTTTGGAGGTGTTTGAGGGGTAGTTTAACACCCAAAAAGGTGTTTATGGTCCTTGAAGATGGTTTACGGTCCAAGAATGTTCTTAGACCGTAAACTCATGTTTACTCCCCATATGTTAAGATTTTGGTGTTCTAAGTTCTTTCATGTAAGCCCCTAAGTCATTGCTAAGCATTAGAAGTGGTTTGGAGGGATTTTTGGGCACCAAAACCCTCTTTCAAGGTGTTTACGGTTTTGGGATGCTCCCAAGACCGTAAACTCTTGTTCTTGGGGTTTTTGGATGTTTAAGCCACGAATTTGCAAGTGTGATAAGCTAAACAACAAGCTAGGAAGGTTAACTTACCGTTTTGAAGCTCGAAGGGGCGATTTTTGACCAAAACCCGATTTGTAGAGAGAGAAAGTAGAGAGAGAAACTCCTAAGGTGTGAAAAGGGTTTGAATAAAACCCACTCAACCCTTATATAGGGTGAAGTTTATGGCCTGGTTGGGGGTCTACCTGACACCAACCGCGAACAGGGTTTTTCACGACCACCGTTAAACACGGCAAAATTTTAAAATTATACCTCCTTAATTTTGGTTCGCTTGACGAATATTATTTAAAATATTCCAACGGGTTTAAATCCGGTCAAAAATATTTTGAGATCAATTTGGCTAATTTTTGACGTACTTAATTTCGACATTAAAACTGATGGAAATTTTTGGGTTGTCACAACTTTTCTCCTTCACTTGGTAAGTATAATTTATCCTCCTTGTGATAATTACACTTCATTCTACTCAAATCATTGATGGCTTACACAAACTCCATCATTATTGTGTTCGATTCTTGAATCTTCAAAGCAATCCTTCAAGTGTCTTAAGTTAAACACTTCTCTTCTTCAAGATTAAACCACTGAAATCACTCAAGGTGAGTTCATACCCCTACATTTTCATGTTTTCTTAAGTTTTTAGGGGAGGGAATACAAGTTAAAACACCAAGAACATAATCAAACTTTTCTAACAGCTTTCGTCAGAAAAGTTTGACTCCATTCACAGACTGTTTTGGACAACTTAAACATTTTAGTTTTCAAAACTATATTAGATGCAAATAGTTCAAGTTCATAGATTTAAAATGACTACTTGCACATCTCCATACGATTTTTCTACAATTTATGGTGATTTTTACAAAACTGCCTATCATTTCAATCATCAATTCGGACCAGTCTGTGATTATGGACTTGTTCACACAAGTTAGAGGTCATTAAAAATCATGAGAAAAATTATGGAGAAACTAGACTCATTTTCCAAACTCTCAGAATTTTTGGATTCTGATTTGGGCCTTTGATGATTTTTCTACAAATTTCATAGAGCAGGGATAGAAAATGTTATCAATAGAAAAATACTATCAATTTCATTTCACCTTGTAACATATTGAACAAGGTGTATATCTTTATGTGATTATATGTTATTGCAATATATGAAATTATTGTCTTTGTATGTAGACATACATCAGTTAACAAATGAAGTTTTCTAGACAAAGCATAGAAATAACAATTTATTATAACCAAAGTATATCTATTACATACAAACATTTGAATAAACTACGTTAAGTATAGTTTATATACATTACCACTTTTACCCTTGTTTTGATAAACTATAATAGGTATAGTTTATGGTACATCACATAACACACTCATACAAAAAGGGTACATTCATACAAACAGGAATTTTCCATTACATTACACGTGAATTCGTTGATGACGTTTGTGAGACATTCGCTTCACTTTACCAATAAGTCATGTATTGTAACCAGAGTCTCCTGGAGGGAGAGCATGATAGTTGTGTATAGATCTATATTGGGATTGACAAACCCACACCTGAGCTGCTTGCAACAGCTAGACCGGCAGGTCTGTGGTGACAAATGTCATAACAGTTCCGACGCCTGAAGAACGTCGTTTCAGGCCAACTAGGTCATAGTATGGTTATAATAGCTCACATTAAGTATTAACAAACATAGAATTTATGGGGAATTCATGTAGATCAAACGAGTTTACGTAGAGTTAAACTTGCATCATTTTATCATAAGTATAACAAATTACTTGTACACCTCGGTCTTTGGGTTTTAAGACTACTTTTACATTTGAAGGAAAATATTGGATTTTTCTGGAACAAACACTACTTTTACAAGAAAAAGCTTTTCATAAACCGTATACAAATGCTTATGAACTCACCAACCTTTGTTTTGACACTTTTTCAAAAAACTTGTATTCTCAGGATATCACTAAACAGGTAACTAAGTGCTTTTGAGGATGAGACGTTAAGGTGTCAAACATTTCACATTTTGTCAACATATTGTAATTGATTTGGAAACATATAATTCATACAATGATGTAACTTTTTCAATTATATATATGTTGGTTGTGTTTGCTTAAATCACTATTGTAATTGTTGTGATGATGCTATACATGAAGTCCTCCACCCCCGTACGTTTCCGCCATCCTCGGTTTAGGGGTGTGACAAGTACGCCAAGCATACATGTGTGTACGTTGTGCGTACTAGGGCGCACCCTAGTACACTGGGCGTACACTTATGTACGCGGGGTGTACTAGCTAAAGAAGGAAACCCTAAATTTTAGGATTTGGGTGGTATTCAAGCAACATTAAGCCTCATTTCTCTTCTCATTTCCAGCCTCCATCAGCATATTCATGTTCTCTTGCAAACCCTATCCACTTTTGAGCTCTTGGAAGGTTTAGTATGAGTTTTTGTGTGTTCCAAAGAAATAAGAAGGTGGTGGTGAAGCTTGGAAGCTTGAAGCAAGCTTTAATATGGGAGTTTTGCATCCTTCTCCATCATTATAAGGTATAAAGTTCATACCTTGATAACTTATCTACTAGATCACATTCTTGGGTGGTTTTATGTTACTTTTTGGTCCCAAAAGTCTCATCTTGTGCATGCTTTGTTCTTGTCGATTTAGGCTGCCCTTTCAGACCCTAGGAGGGGTCCTAAGCCATACAAATGTGTAAACCCCATAATTATCAATGGTCTCCATGGAAATGAGCTCCACAAGTCTAACGTCAAGCAATCAAACCCTTTTTATCATAATTTTTGTTTGTCCTTGACTTGAACCGAAGACTAATAACAGGAAACCATTATTCAAGAGTATCCCAAAAACATATATTCGATACAAAAAGCCATAGGGTCAAAAGAACTAATCAATCTGGATTGTTCGATAAAAAAAAGATACTTGTCCATCTTCCTCCATAGGCCGACTACGATAGATAAGGAACAAAAAATAGAACCAGTTAATAAGAACAAAAATATATTTTAACAATCTAAAGTCTTAATTAAACTTGATTGCATTGGTAAATTACATTTACATTACCTCATATTCTTTGTGAAGTTCGGATACAACTAAAATTATGTTTGACATCAGAAAATAAATACATATTAAAATGTAAACCCATTCCATATAATACATATTAGAATGTAAAACTAATATGAAGAAGATATCAAGATCAGGTTTACCTGGGCAAAAATGAAGCAAACTAGCAGATTTGCTAGTCATAAGCATCTTCTTGAAAATTTAGTGTTGCATTAGGGTTCCAATAATACGAAACCCTAAAAACCCACTTTAAGAATCAATTTCCTATCAATAAGAACAAAAATAAGATAAATGGTTGATACCTTGACAATGGAACTTGAAGTCAATATGTCAAAGTCTGATATGGGAACGTTTGTATTATTCATTGAGCAGGATACATGGGGGTAAATGGTTGTGGCCTACGCTAGCGTTCCTAGAGATGATGGTGACGAAGGCGTCACAAAAGTGAGCCGGTGAATGAAAGATTGACCATAAATATAGGAATGATATTGATATCAATGTATATTTGCAGGTAATTCAAAATGTGTGACCTAATTTATTGGAGATGATGTATTCGACTTTATGGTGCAAAGAATGGGCGGGGAAATGACTCATAAGAATTCCCTGGTAATGACACGTGTCAAGTTAGAGGTGCAAAAAATGGACATTTGGCATGCAAAGTACTCTTTTATTAAGAAAACTTTTATTAAGAAAAAATGATAAGAATAAAAGATAAACTTGATTTTTTTAGCCCCAAATCTTTTTCAACTTAAAATACTACTCATCTTGTTAGCATTACTTTAAACATGACAACCAATTCTCGATTGCTGGCTCCATTTTTAAGTGGAAGATGTGCCATAATTGTCATTAATTAAATTATAAACTCGTTAAACTATTATTTTATGCTATTTTGATATTTCAAAAATTATTAGAGTATAACGTGACCCGTCCATTCAATCATTTGAATTTGTACACCCATATTATTATTTTAAATAATGGAAAATTAGAACTTATGACGGTTTTATAAGATAATGTCTTTGTATATTTTAGTGGGTTATATTACATTAAAATGGGAAACTGCTGACTAGGTCGAAAATCAAACAAAGTGTTTTAAAATAAATAAAATTATTGGATGAAATCAAATTAGTATCAATATGAGTCAAGTAATTATAAATGGGTAAACACAGCCAATAGTTATAACCATATGTAACACATTAGTTGTAATATTCCCAGTCTCCAATATTAGTAACGAACGAAGATTTTCGTGATCAAGGCCTGTGGGCGGTGGGGCGGCAAAAATCAACGGCCAGGCTCAGCCATCTTTGGCCCCAAGGGCGGTGCCAGCTCAAATTCTCTATACGTATATACGACACTTCATATATAGCCACATATTTAAAACTTAAATATTTAAATTATTTTAATAATCTGATGTTAAGCACTATATAATGCTTTATTGAAACCAATCACAAATCACACTTTTAGCAAGTAAATCATCTCATCTTTTCACTTTTAGCTTCAAAGAGCTCTAAAAATGGTGAAGTTGGCAATTGGTAGCATCGGTGACTCTTTTAGTGCAGTTTCAGTCAAGTCTTACTTGGCTGAGTTCATTGCTACCCTTCTTTTCGTGTTTGCAGGTGTCGGGTCTGCTATTGCTTATGGTATGTTACATTTCTTTCTTAAACCATATAAAATGAAAACATGTGTTAATATTATTACGATTAAACGATTAAACGAATAATGGAGTTTTATAAACTTTTCAGGTAAGCTCACAGCGGATGCAGCACTAGACCCCGCAGGACTAGTTGCAGTCGCAATAGCCCATGCATTTGCACTCTTTGTTGGGGTCTCAATAGCAGCCAACATCTCCGGAGGCCATTTGAATCCAGCTGTCACCTTCGGATTGGCTATTGGTGGTAACATCACCATCATAACCGGTCTATTTTATTGGATTGCCCAACTTCTTGGATCCATCGTTGCATGTTTCCTCCTACAATTTGTCACCGGTGGCTTGGTGAGTTTTCTTATATCATATCTTCGGTGCTAAAACAACTTCTGATTCAAAACCTTGGATTTGTATTTACATATTTGGAATTTGACAGGCCGTTCCAACCCACGGAGTTGCTAGTGGGATGAGCAGTATTCAAGGAGTCGTGTTTGAGATCATCATAACTTTTGCTCTTGTCTACACAGTTTATGCCACCGCTGCTGACCCTAAGAAGGGATCACTCGGAACCATTGCACCCATTGCAATCGGCTTTATTGTTGGAGCCAACATTTTGGCTGCTGGAGCTTTCAGTGGTGGCTCAATGAACCCCGCTCGGTCATTCGGCCCGGCTGTTGTTAGTGGTGACTTCTCACAAAACTGGATTTATTGGGTCGGCCCACTTATCGGTGGTGGGTTGGCTGGATTCATCTACGGTGATGTTTTCATTGGATCATACGAGACACTTCCAACCTCAGAGGATTATGCTTAAGTTTTTTCTATCCCATTTTGCTTCGTTTGTTTCAGTTTGTATTTCATGTTTTTTGCTGAATGGTTGAGGATGTAACATCCTTATTGATTAACGTTTCAAGAATTATGGAAGGCCGGGAAGACTTCAGAATTGTAAAATAATATTGTTTACACCGGAATACATACAATCTTAAACTAGCGATGGCTTCGTTTGGTCTATTCATTTGGGAAAAATCCATGCTTGTAACTTATAGAGACCTTAAGGGAGTCGTGTGTCCTAAGGCAAGTCAATATATTTTTAAAAATACAAACCTATTTCTTTTGGTGGACCAAACGTGTCTCCGGTCCGAAAGAAAATAACTGTTCGTTTTTTAATATATACAGACCGTTAAAATAAATTAAATCTAATTAAGCTTATTTAAGAAAAAATTAAGAGTTTTTCAATAATTTTATGACTTATGATAGATGATTAACAAATGTAGATCAACTTTTATATATTATTATATAAAAATGAAAATAAAACGGTATGAATTAACGTATATATTTAATAAAAACCAACAAACTTTCCTTTCAAAATTACACCTAAACATTGTAATTGATGATAAAATATTTAACATATAAATTGGATGGAAATAAACTTTGATATTAAATAAAAAATTTCAAAATTTTCGTTTTACTTTTTCAATTAAAAAAATGAGTATAAATATTTTACCAAGAAATGAATGATACAACATTAAATACTGTTTTATAAAGTTTGACACAAAAATATAAGACAATATTAAGATTTCTTTTTCATGCCTATATTATATATACTGCTTCAATGACCTTATTGTAATTATATCTTTATTAATAAATTTGTCAAAAATGTCATTATTGTGTCACCGAACCTTTTTACTTTTAGTATTGTAATTTCTTTTATTAAAATTTGCTTTTAATAGATAAAGTTTTAATAAATCCGAGTTAAAAAAAACAAAGATATATGTTTTTTTTTTTAAAACTAGAAGATGTTTGAAGATGTTTGAAGACTATGGTCCTCATTTATAATTCATGTTTTACAATCTACCTAATCTTTCGATTTCTTTTACTAAATCAATTTTTTAGAATTATATTTTTAGCCCCTTTTAAAAATTTACATCATAATTAATACTTAAGGATTATACTCCAAGCTATACTTTTACCCCTTCATTTATACACCATTCCTTGTATTCATATAGAATTATACTCCAAGTTACATTTTTCTCCCCTCATTTATAATTTATGTTTTAGTCTTTCAATTTCTTTTACTAAATCAATTTTTTAGAATTATATTTTTAGCCCATCGACTTATATAAATTGCATCATAATTAATGCTTAATTAAATGGATTATACTTTTACCTCATAAATATGGTTAATGCTTTACAATCTATCATCTGGTTTATTAAACCGGTTGAACTTATATATTTAACATCAACTTTTATAAATTTGTATTTATTTGATTAAATTACTTTTTAGTTTTTTATCGTAATAATTCACCCTTTAAACTTATTATATATATATATATATATATATATATATATATATATATATATATATATATATATATACACACACACCATTTGACTTGTCGTACAGGACCTTTAAAATCAACAGGCCGACCCTGAACTTATGTAACAAAGGAAATTATGAATACAAACGATAGTGATAAGGAGGATGTCAAGATCGCAACTGTTAAAAAAAAAGATGCCAAGATGTTATGGAAGACAGTGGTTATGATGACATGTATGAACTGGTCAAGACATGTATATGGTGGTGGTAGTGGTTGCATGATAACCCAACTAAAAAAGTTACCTTTACGACGACAAATAACGTCGTAATTGATGCCTCAAATCGTCGCGAATACCTTTAGCGACGACAAGTCGTCGCAAAAGGATCGTTGCTATTAACTTGTAGCATATACTCAAATTGTCGCAATTAGTGTCATCTTTAATAGCTGGCATCGCTAAAAGCCATTGTCGTCGCTATTAGTGTCGTCTCTACTTTCCGATCATCAGTCAGAGTTCTTTCTGGCCAAGCTTCTTGGAGGTGAGCATTGTCGCAATTGGTGGAGGTTGTCGCAAAAGATGTCTCTGCTAATTATTATTTTTAATACAATTTATAAATGAACCATCAAATAACATTAAACAATATATACCACATTACTTAAAATATCAAATGTGCCACATTATATAAACGATCTAATAAACTAGAAATATCATTCGATCACATCCATAAATTATCTAATAAATCCATAATAACTGTTAGCTTAATATGATTTTGGGCTTTATTTTGTATTGAGTCTTATATTGGCCCATTATCTATAAAACACTAATTAGCTAGTCTATATATATTCTATTTTTTCCTTTCATTGTATCGTGTACTTCTCATTTGATAACATTATAAAACCCTAACCGTTTTATGTTTTGATAGTTTACAATAACATCATCAATAACATAAAATAAGAAATACTAGGTGTCTTCGTCTTCCCTATCGATGTTTTCCACGTCGTTGTTGCTGACAGTGTTGACTTGGTTCTTAAAAGCGGATAATATCTCTAGTTGTCATCACAAACACCAAGTTTTCGAGAAAAGCGTTAACATCCACATCCTAAAAAGTAAAGTATATAAGTTAAAATATCAAACTAAAAAAACGAAGTATTATTACTTAACAATTAAGTTACAAGAAGATTAAGTCATTAACGGTTTAATAAACTATCAAACCAACCAAATGAATTAAGTCCTTAACAATTTAACAAACTATTAAACTACCAAATCAATTAAGTATTTAACAATTTAACAAACTTCCAAACTACCAAATTCATAACAAATGAATTAAGCACATAACAAATAAACAAAGTATCAAACTACCAAAAAAATACAATAAATGCATCAAGTTCTTAACGATATAACAAAGTACCAAGCTACCAATTTCTTTAAGAGTTTAATAAGTACTTGTGTTGGTTGCAGTGCTTGTGACTGTGATTGTGACTACCACTGGGAGGGAGCACTTGTACTTGCTGCAGAAAGAGGTATAGGCCTGATGCCTTTCATATGTCCTCTTCGAGCACCTAACACCTTCTCAAATATGGCTATCCAATCAATGGAGTTCGGATCACCACCTGAGTCGGTTTTGCTGAGTTTGTAAAGCACTCTTAACAACTAAAGCATTATGTATTTCACGAAGATTGTCAATATACTTCAAAAATAATGAAAAAAAACAACAATCTGCTTCATTTTTTAGTAATAAAAGCTTACATATTGGTCTTTGAATATTGGGTCAACAAATTCCTCTTGTTTATTGACATGCCCACGGTGAAATGCTTCAAGTTTATTGAAATACTGTTTAACATTACAAAATATGTTATACTTGCATAAACATTAAACATTACCATAACGTACATTCTTAAAACAAGCACTACTGTAACGACACGTCCCTCCATGATTCTTAACTACTTGCTTCTTCCAACATTTTGTGCTTTCACTTGATCGTTTTTATGCTTATCTCTTAAGAAGTGGTCAATAGTAGTACTCCAATGTTGTGGATCCATAACTGTGGGGAACGAGCCCTTGCTGCCTCCATATCCCCTTACAAACCAATAAAACGAGTTTTTACAATATGTTTGTGGCCTCTATACCATGCACATATCTGATTGTTTAGTGACACTCAATAAATTAAATCCATGTGTAACGTCCCGATTTTCAAAGGCAACTTTTACATTTTATTTAATAAGTTATATCATAGTATATTTACATTTGAGAAAACATAATTGTGAATATGTGTGTATAGTCGAACCTTGCCCTTCTCACGAACCAATGGAGCGCCTAAAAAACATTTGTAACAACTGGGTAAGCGCTAGGCTTAAGGGATTCCCCCAATATATCATGGTTTTGTTCAAAAATTACACAAGTATAAATCAACCAAATTGAATGAGAGGTTGTGATGTTTGAATTGTGAAATAGAGAAAGAGAGAGAATGACACGATTGTCTACAATGAAAGCCCTTGATCCTTGCTAGGATCTCTGACACAAAACCTTGGGAGGTGATAATGATCACTTGCCTTGATGATTCTATTAATATAAAATGATTATTACAGAGAATATTTCAATAAGAACAAGTGAAAAAGTTCGTAGAGTAAGCTAAGAATAATTAGAGTGTGTCGTGTGTGAGATACATGTGTTAATTTATAGTCTAAACTAGCTAACAAGATGTCCGATATTCCTGGGATCCTCTATGTCCAGCTTTGTGAACGTTCATTGACTTGGTATTCCGAGTATTTAGCATAGGTGAGAGGACTCTCTTTTGAGAATAGGTCTTGTTTTGACTATTTCTCCACATTTGTTAATTAAGAACGAAATATAACCGTTATAAATGTTAGTAAATAACAATAACGGTAAAGTCGGGATCCTGAGATAGTTGAGGATCCTGAATATCTGATGAGGTTTGAGGATCCTGAATGCTTTGAGGATCCTGGCCCTAACAATTTCCCCCAAGTTATTCTTGAAAATATAGCAGTTAATTTCGATAATATTAAAGGGATTACTTAAATTAAAAAGGTAAAGGGAGAAAGAGAAAAGTACTTTTCAAAATTAAACCTTAACGGCTAGGTAATTTTGAAATCCAACGAGTGGATAACTAGTCGTATATGCTCAAATCAACCTCAAATCTTCAGTTTAAATAGAGGTGATTAGTTCCACAATTATCTTTACCCGTCTCGATTTTCTTTGCTTTCATCGTGCTACCGGTGATTTCGATAAAGGTAACATCCTCTCTGCCTCATCTCCTTTGTACCAAATTTTCGATCATGGGTAAAAAGATGACATTTTCTTGTAAGAAGATCCTAGGTCTTCCTGAGGACGATTTCATCGATCAAGGAGTCTTGCCTTATGACGAGACGTGATCCTTCGACGATGGTGATATCGAAGCATTGAAGGCTAGTGGTGCCTTCCTTCCTGAAGCAGTCTTCAGGCCTTATGACCCTTTGATCCAACCAAACTTCATCTCCTCTTCTTGGGTATGCTTTCCGGAGTATCCCTTATCTGTTTTAGGCCTTAAATTCCTTTTTTCCGAAGTGGTCTCAGAGTTTTTTGAGATCACGAAACTTTCTTTCGTCCAAGTGATACCTATCATTTGGAGGATCTTGTACTGAGCTGAGTGTCTGAATCAGACATATGATCTTGGCATGGGTCTGGCTGAATTGGCCCTTGTCTATGATCTCTCAACATTTGGAAATTCTCGCTTCATGTTCAAGGTCAAGAGTGGCAAGTCTCCTCTTGTGTTAAAAATAAAACACAACGATGGGGCTTGGAAGGGGAGATACTTTTTGTCAGGAATGACTATATTCTTGGCGGAGATCCCTTACACAAAGATTGGGTTAAGAAGGGTAGGATTTCAATACTTTTCCTTGTGATCTTGAAAAATCTTATTCTTATTTTGTTTTTTCTGTTACGGAGCTCGTTGCTACTGTTGAGGACACAGAGGATAAGATTGCTAATTTTCTTTCTCTCCCGGAGGTAGATAGATCTCTCAAACTTGATCAATCTAGTCTCCAAGAAGGATCTTCCAGCACAACTTCTATGGATACATGTATATCTTTCTTTCTTTATTATTTGAATTGTTGTCTTACGATCTTGGATCTCACAAGGACCCTTGTTTCTTGTGCAGGTTCCAGGACTGTCCGCTCCAGTGCTCGCTTCGCTTTGGTCGACCCTAAGGATGATATTACTAGTAGCTTGGTCAGGATCAAGCAGGAGAAGCCCTTTGATCTGCCTCCTTCAAAGAAAGCCCAACTTGACCTAGTTGTGAAGACTCCAGGATCCCGAAAGAGGAAGACTTTTGAGGCTATAGATTCCATCCTAGAGAACCTCCATCGAGGATGCTCTTGGGAAGTTGACCTCATTTTCCCAGGCTGTAAGTTTCCTATGTATAAGAATTATTTATGTTAGTTTATCATACCTGTTTCTACTTTTGCTGATGTTTTCGTTTCTTTCAGGTCTCCACTCATATTTCTCAGTTCACCAATGATCTCAGTATCCGTGCTGAGAAAGTTAAGTTTGCCCTAAAAGAGAAGGAGAAAATCTCAAGGACCACCAATGAGGATCTTCACCATGGGTAGAGTTGCTGAGTAAACAGAAGGCTGAGAAAGAGGATGAGCATTATGCGGAGCTTGAGGAGGTGATTTCCAATGCGAAGGCAAGTGTTGCGGTGACTATCCTGGAGGCTAAGATCAAGTTGGTGGAGGATCTTGAGCATTCAGGACTTTGGAATGTAGTAGGATGACACAAGGCACTAGCCAAACTAACTAGCAATCCTGTAACCACTGTCAAGGACCTTCACTGTAGCCAGAAGTGGAGAAGGATGAGAAGAAGGCCAATGATGAACAGACTAAGGTCTAGGCCTTTTAGGTGGTTAGGGTAGTGTATTTTTTTGATGTAACCATTTGACTCTTCTAGGGTTGTTAGCCTTTTATTTTGAATACAATGGTTAATCTTTCCTTTATTTTTCTATGTTTCCTTTACCTGCATAATATGATACTAAGACATTTGCGTAGTTAGGATCCTAAAAATAGTGAATAATTTTCAGGATAAAGTTCTTTTGGCAAATAATAGAACAAATGATTTTATAAGGATTCAATTAATTAAAAAACTAAAAGTAACAACTTAAAATAATAAGAACTGACTTTGTTAAACAATTTAAAATGTTAAAAGTTTCTTAAAAAGTCCGATGACTGACTTGTAATCCTTAAGAGTTTCAAATAATTTTTATAATAAAACAATTAGAAAAGAATTTGTTAAGAACAAATTTTGGTAAATCTAAGTGCTTTAATACTTCTTTAAAGATATCAATTTAAAATAGTAAATGACTCTGAAGTGATGAAAGTTTATAAATCAACAATTGGTTTAGGATCCTGAAAAGTTTAAGATCCTTAATTTTACTTAAAAAATTTCGAAGTTAAGAACAAGGAAAGATGGAGCCTGATTGTCTTCGAGTTTTTCCTTAAGCTTCATACGTCTTCTAATCTTACAATTTACGATGAGGATCTTTAATGATAAGGATCCTTAAGGACGAGGATCCTTAATGATGAGGATCCTTAAACATAAGATCATATAGGGGAATTCCCTTCTTAGGATAACCTATTTAGGTTATAGAATTTGACAAAATTTTTGGGTAACACCATAAGTTCAATTGATAACATGTTAATGTCATATACTAGGGAGGATCCCAACTTGTGACATATTTCATGGGAAAGATCCCTACTTATGATAACATGAAAATGTTGTAATTCGTGTGTATTTTTTGCTATAACAATGATTCCCCCCCCCCCCCCCCCGGTGCCTCTTCTCATTACGTAAACATATATACTCAATATAGAAGATGGGCTACACATAAAATAAAGGGCGGAACAATATAGAGGGCCCAGAAGACAAATACAAACACTAATAATAATAATATTGCTAACATCCCCCGACAGTTTGAACTGATGTATTTGACTGAACGTTCAAACTGGACCGAAAGTCCAGAAATATAGGTCTAGGAAGACCTTTGGTGAAAATATTTGCATATTGAGACGATGATGGGACATGCAAAACACGAATTTGGCCGGTGGCGACATGGTCACGAACAAAGTGAATGTCAATCTCAATATGTTTGGTACGTTGGCGTTGAACATGATTACTGGTCATGTAAACCGCATTGACATTATCACAATAGACAATAGTGGCTTTTTCTGGCGGTTTATGTAGCTCACGAAGTAGATTTTGATTCCAGGATGTCTTAGCAACAACATTTGCAATGCCTCGATATTCGGCCTCAGCACTGGAGCGAGAAACAGTAGTCTTTCGTTTTGTGGACCAAGAAAGAAGATTGGGGCCCAAAAATACGAAGAACCCAGATGTAGAGTGACGAGAAGTAGGACAACCAGCCTAGTTAGCGTCAGAACAGGCGATCAACCCCTGAGATGGGGAAGCATAAAGTTGGAGGCCAAAAGTGTCTGTTCCTCGGAGGTATCTAAGAATACACTTAAGAGCAAAGAAGTGTGGCTCTCTAGGGTCATGCATGTGAAGACATATATGTTGAACAACATAAGTAATGTCAGCTCAAATGAAAGTAAGGTACTGGAGAGCTCCCGCAATGTTGCGATATAATGTGGGATCACAAATTGGGGGGCCGGAAACCCTAAGCTTCGGAGAAGTGTCAACAAGTGTATGAGCTGGTTTGCAGTGACCATATGATCCCTCTCTAGAATCTCATGAACATACTTCTGCTGACAGAGGAACATGGCATGTTTATCCCTAGACACAACGATGCCAAGAAAATAATTAATGTCTCCAAGATCAGTCATGGAAAATTCGCTAGATTACATGTTGTTTGGCTGTCAAACCAACAAATAATGGGATAAAATAATATTAATAAAGCTCAAGTCACTGCTATTTCTTATACTAAAGATAGTATAGAGTAAGCAGGGTCGGTCCACAGGAATACATGACTTCTTATCTTGCCATATTTTCACACATAATACAAATAATATTAAATTAGGGGATTGTGTTTGAACTAGATTTAAACATCATAAATAAACAAGATTGTTAACAGAATTTAGTAAAAGAAATACGTTTCCGATTCTGATTCTTATACATGTATTATGTTGAAAGAGGCAAAATGAATATGATTATGTTCTATCTAGGTTGGTAATTTAGATACTAATAAACTCTAATATCCAAGTTTATAAAAAATGTTTTATTCAAAACATGTTCTTCAAATAAAACTTCATTTAATTGATTTAACTCAAATAAGCTCTTTTATCAAATCATTAAATGACTTTAAGTTCTTGCAACAATTACCAACAATATTCAATATTCTTCATAAGCTTGGGATTATGAACATTTAATCTTTGATTACACTCATTTTGATTTAATTACAATCAATTAAGTGCATGTTACTAACATCAAATCATAAAACATATACGAATTTTACAATTTGATTAACTAGATTGATAAAAACCCTAATTCATTGATCAAGTGAAAAAGAGAATAAGCCAAACACATGATTAAGATCAAATCAATGATTACTAGATGTTAAAAACAAATCAAGTTCAAGTTACAACCTAACAACACATACTTAAGAACTCAAATTCGGAAATGATAATGAAATCAACCACACATGTCTAGGTTAAACTACAAATCAAACAAGTTTAAACTTCAAATTGACTTACAAAAAGGAAATTAAAGTGTTTCCAAGTGTTAATCTACTTCCAAAAAGCTCTAAAAATCGCCTTCTCTCTGCCCAAAATCCGACTTAACTTCCAAAAAAACTGATTGTCTGAATAATATGAGAGTAAAACTACTTTAAAAACTGTCGAGACGTTTACACGGCCCGTGTAAATTAAAGGGTGCCATTTACACGACCGTGTAAACAAGAAAAGTAGAATGCTCAATCCTTCCAGGCCTTCGAAGTAGAATTCTCTTGTATATGCGTTAACATGGCCCGTGTAAACTATAAGCTATCATTTACACGGCCGTGTAAATTCCTGTGAAGCCAAATTCTTTATTTCTTCATTCTATCTCTTCAATGCTCCAAAACTTCTGAAACTTTGTCTCTAACTCTTTTTAACTTCCTCCATCAAGATCCAACCTTCAAAAGTCCCTGAAATATCATAAAAGTGTGTGAATGGAATTGCATCATGAAAAATCCCAAAAAGTATGCAAAATGCATGAGTTTAAACCTAAATGCAATGCAGTTTCATGAACTAAAACTAAAAAATGAATGCATGAAATGCACCAAACAAATCTCCCCAAGCTTGAACCTTTCTTGTCCTCAAGAAAGAATAAGAATATTTAAACTGGAGAAAATAAAATAGAATAGAAGAAAGAAAATTAAAGTTAAAACTATTTGAAACTTAATGCATGAAATCAAAACAAACATGAAAAGCTCCAACCCAATTACCCTGTTTTGTACCATAGTTGAGAATGTACCTGTCATGCCTTTAGTCAACTTGGCTTTAGTCTCAAAATATTATATCATAATAGAAATAATACTTTGGCCACACCCTAATACAGCTCAACAAAATCAAAGATCACAACACTTATTCCTTTTCAATATCATCAAGTCAATTCTTGGAACAAATTATGGTCTTACACGTGACAAAACATGCTCAACCATCTTTGTTTCATAAAATATAACAATGCCTGATTCCAGCTATTTGTTGGTCAACAACAATCTTTTTCTGAAAAATCTTTTCTAAAAATTCCCTAATATTTATCCAGATTGGTTATAAACTTCAAACCACTTACACCAGTCAAAGTAATTAACATTCAGTCTAATGTCATAAGTTCAAATCCAAGTCCACGGGAATCTTTTGACAGCCAAGTATTTTTCCTAAACACAATATTCAATTAAACTATAAACAAAATTATATACAAACTTCTTAATTATATTTTTTACAAATAAAGCTCATGGATTTCTTTGAAATCCATGTAACGGGCTTCCAACCAACACATCCAAATCAAATGACCTTAGTGTGCTAAATTTAAAGAGATCCCTCGGGTTTACTTGCTCAAACCTTAAAGGCCACATATTAGCTTTATTTGCTATTATTAAGTTCATGACTTTCTATGGAATCCATGTAACGGATTTTTAACTCAATTAGTCCCAAACAATTTAGCTTTATGCGATTAGGTGTAAAACACCCCTCAGAGTTTACTTGTTTGAATCCCAAAGGTCACAGATTAACTTAATAATAGTTTGTTTTTTTCTTTTTTTTTAAGTAACACATATTCAACTAACTAAGCTAACACATAACACTCTTATTAATTAATTTATTTATTTGGCCAATTTCTTTATATTTTCGTCCTTGACTTTTCTATTGTGGGATATCTCACGGTCTATTACTGTGAGGACTTCTAAGACATTTTTCAGGGGACTAAAGGTTAACATGCAAAGACCCGTAAGTATAGTTGAAAGCTATGTCACCAAGCAGGGTATATAAAAGGGAATGAGTAGAAAGGACTTTTAACAGCGCTGGAAGGCTCAGGACATTGAGATTTTGCATTCTTTTTATGAACTTTTAAATTTGGAATTTTAAGTTCAATTGAGCACTTACTACTCATAAGACCAGTCATATGTCCCAAAGAATCGACTCATACCTGTTGTTATGCTCCAATGTTGACAATCTTCTGACTTTCTGTTTTGCACAAGTAGCTTCGGGAGATGTGCTCGTGTGTGATTAACTTGCTTTCAAATTTTCAATAAAAAGAGCAGGTTAAATCTCAAGGCACACAACTCACTTACCATCTCAACTGTTTTGAGAAGATTTGGTTGCTTGGGATTGGATCAATTTTTTTTAATGTAATGCAAAAATTTAGACGCAAAATGCAAAAGTATAATAAAAATAGAGTAGAAAGAATTTTTTTTTTTTTTGGATTTTGAAATTTTTTCTAAAAATTACAAAGAAAAATAAAAATGAAAAGAAAAATAATGCAATGCAATGCAATATGTACACAATTACATGCAACCTACATGCAACGGGATAATGCATGGATGGATGCCCCTCCCCAAGCTTAAAATAAGCATCGTCCTCGATGCTTGGAGTGAGGCATGGCCGGCCTATTGAGGACCGGGCGGTGGATATGGAGGGAACTGTGAAGGATAATCTGCAGGATAATATGAAGGCCATTGGGGTTGGGATGATGGTGGTTGCTGCTGCGTGGGAAGGATAAGAACTCGGTGAAGGTCACTTATCAAATAATCGATATTGTAGTTGTGCTGCTCTTGAGCGACCCATCTCTGATCCTGCTCAGCCCACCGCAACTCTTGTTGGGCCCAACGCTCTTCTTGCAAGTTACGATAGTCCTGAAATTCAGAAATGATTTCAGCGACTCCCGTATAAATTTCTCCGACTTCCTACTGTATGTTAGTGTAACGGTGGTTCAAGCGTGCAAACTTGCCCATGTAAAAATTGTGTTCAGGAAAAGGAATGGGGCGAGATGAGCTAGAGGCACCTGCAGTAGGAGCAGGAGGAGGAGAGGGTGGAGGAATATGGTCAACTGCAACACCTAAGTTGGATTGGAGTTTCCAAGTGGTTGATGGAATGTCATTGGCTAAATTGAGTATCTTCTTGTTTCTGCTGTCAATGCGTAGATACTCTTTTCCATCTACTGTCCAATGAACATCCCCAGTGGGAAGGCGGTGGAAAAGATGCATTGTTTCCATAACATCAATTTATAGACGAGTACGGTCCGTAACTATATTTGTTGTGTTATTGGGTAGATGTAGGCCAAGATGCTCAACAATAATAGAAACCATGCCTCCACAATGTAGCTGCCCACCATTGCTCATAGCACTTCTGAGCATTTTCTGAATTACCCAACACCCAAAATGAGGGACTTCTGCAAGCTTGTTAATCATACACAACAAAACTTCTAACTCCTTCTTATTAGCCTTGCTAATCTCTTCTTGAGGAAATAAGAGATAAGCAATGATCTGGTGGGTGACTTTCAAGACCGAATGAATAATGCTAGAAGCTTTGGCTGTGCCTGACTGATACTCATACTCACAAGAGATGCTTCTCCAAAAACTTCCACAATTTTGCTCAAAAATTACATTTTTTCTGCCCTTTGTTGTGTATACATCCCTTCTTGCTTAAAGAGCACCAATGATATCATAAAGGATGTCAGCATGAAATTAATGGGTTTGATTGAGCAAACAGAAAGTAAGGATATGGGTTTGATAGTCAAAGGTGATTGAGGACAAAAGTTCCAAAATTGGTGTTTGATAACTAACTGCATGTATATTCAAAAGACCTTCCCATCCTATGTTTTTTAAGAGCATGTGGACACCTTTATAGATATGTAAATCCTTGAGGGCTTGGATGTCCACAAACTTTTGAGCTCCCATTATTCATCTAACAAGATTTGCATACAAAATCTCTTGTTGATTGGTCTAAAAAATAAGACCAAATTCATAAGGGTTTTCCATGGGATGTGGGTCTTGTTCATTATGTGAAGTTCCAATTCTAGGTCTTTTACCCCGGGAAGCCATTACCCAAATGAATCAAGAAAGTATTGCACATAATTTAGGACAACTGAAGCACAAGAACTAGCAAGTTTTGTCGAAAATCACCCAAAAAGGAATATAGTTCTATCTAAATGCACAAAGTACGAGTTTGGAACAATTATACCAATTTGTGCTTGAAAATGGTGGTAGGGTGATATCCAATGTTTCCCCAAGCTTATCCTACAAGAAATTATAAACATTAGGTCGAGATTTTGAAGTTCAAAAATTCTAGGATTTGCTCAAAAACCCCAAAATCGGCCATGAAAAGGGTGGAATAGAGGTGGAAGATAAAGAAGATGAAGAAAAGAGAAGAATTTCATACATTGGAGCTTGATTTTTGATGAAAATTTGAGGAGGATTGAGTATTTTGAAGGTTTTTTTCGAAGGGGGCAGAAGGGAGGAGAAAAAACGCAGGTATTGTGAAAAGAATGAACAAAAGAAATCGCTTTTAGCCTTAAAAACGTCCAGCTCTGTTTTTACGTTTACACGGCCCGTGTAAACAGAATGGCAAAATTTACATGGCCGTGTAAATGCTGAATTTTGACTGTGGTGGCTGGTCGTTTACACGGCCCATGTAAACCATAAGCGTAAGTTTACACGGTCGTGTAAATGTCTGTAAAGGCCAAATTTTTTTTGATTTTTTCACTTTTTGAATTTGCTACCCGCTAAACCTCTACTTCCCGGAAAATGGTTTTTGACCCTCTTTTAGCATGAAAAACAACTTGGAAGTTTGAAAACAAAGAAAATACAATGAAAATATAAGAAATGACAAAAATACCCCCGGGTTGCCTCCCGGTTAGCCGCCCCTTTTTAATGTCGTTGGCTCGACTTGGACCCCAACTATTTGTCAATCTTGATACTTTGGATCCATTACTTCCTCCACCTCTTCATTCTTGACTTGAAATCCTTCACAATAAGGCTTCAAACGATGACCATTTACCTTAAAAATCTTCCCGGTTTTCTCACTTGTGATTTCTATTGCACCATGCTCAAAAACATTAGTGACAACAAATGGTCCCACCCAACGGGACCTTAATTTACCAGGAATCAATTTAAAACGTGAATGGTAAAGTAGTACCTTTTGACCTTTGTGAAATACCTTGCATGTAATCATCTTTTCATGGAATGCTTTGGTCTTTTCCTTATAAAGAACCTCATTCTAATATGCTTCATTGCGGATTTCCTCAAGTTCTTGTATGTCCAACTTCCTCTTCTTTCCTAATTCACTTAAATCCATGTTGAACTGCTTGATCGCCCAATAGGCCCTATGTTCCAACTCAACGGGTAATCGACACGGCTGTCCAAAAACAATACGGTATGGATACATTCAAATTGGAGTTTTGTATGCAGTGCGGTATGCCCACAAAGCATCATCAAGGCGTGTACTCCAATCTTTCCTTGTTGTATTCACGGTTTTCTCTAAAATGCCCTTGATTTGTCGATTGCTCACTTCGGCTTGTCCATTTGTTTGTGGGTGGTATGTTGTGGAAACTTTATGAGTAACACCATATTTCTTCAAAACACTCCCGAGCATACGATTTCAAAAATGTGTACCACGATCACTGATCAAGGCCTTTAGTTGTAATGCCCGTAGATCAGGGCTAGTCAATTTAGAGACAATAAGCGTCAAAAATGACTTTTTTTATGGAAGATTATTTTAAAGGAATAATTTTAAATAAGTTGTAGTATATGTCACAAGGATTCCGTACATATAAAGAACACCAAAATCCGAGTTATAACGAAGAAGCTATGCCTTGTCGAAGTTACACGACAGAACCGGCACGACACAGCGCGACGTAAATAGTGAATTTATGTTAGAGCGATATTTAGCCTTAGCGATCTAAACGAAATTCGTAGAGTTCATTAAATCGTGAGCGTACATAAAAAGAACGTCCAAATCTAACTTCGTATGAGGAAGTTATGGTTTTTCTAAGTTTCAGCTTAGTAGTATGCAACCCGAATACTCGATTTGAGATCGAGCGGTTTTTAGCTGAAACAATCTAAACGAGAATCGAAGATCTCGTCAATTGTAGTGAAACGATAAAAAGATAGGCGAAAACGGACGTCGGATGAAGAAGTTATGAATTTATAACGGAGTTTTTCTATCCCGACCTACTAAAATAATATAATAAAAAATAAAGTCAAAATTAGCCGATGGAGTCTAAACGAAAGTTGTAGAGCGTAGTCTCACCTACGCGGGTATATAAGGAACGTCGAAAACGGAGTTCGTATGAGGAAGATATGAATTTTTGAAATTTATGAAATATTTTCGGTATTTAATTTAAATATAAATTCGATATTATCCGAAGGGGGGGGGGGGGGGGAAGTCAGCGATCCTATCCTCATTACGCCCAGCGTAAATCGAAGTTCTAGCCCCCTATAAAAGGATGTCGAAGGCAGCCGGATTCTTTGCTCATTTCTTCCCTTTCTCTCGCGTTTTTTCATCGTTTTTCGTGCAAGAATTATCCCGAAGCCCCGGTATCATTCCCGAGACCCAAAGCAAGTCCCGAGGCCCCGAAGATCCCGAGAAGTGCTATTCCAGAGCCGAAGCTCTGCCCGCGAGGAGTCCGGTTTTTGTGAAGATCTTCCAGATCTACCGAAGAATACTACTTCTACAAGCCGTAGTGCTGTCCGATCATCTTCTGATCAAATAAGTGTGTAGTTACTTTCTTCTAACGCATAAATATTAAGTATTTGCTATGAAATATGAGCTATGTGTATAATATAAAGTTGTTTATATGTGTGGGTGTATAGTCCCTTTCATAAACACGGGTATAATACAAGTATTGTTTGAATGTATTAAGTATATGTTTGGGTGAGTGTGTAGTTACTTTCTTCTACCACATAAATATGAAGTATTTGTTAAAAAATACGTGCTATGTGTTTAAATATTGTTGTTTATTTGATATGAGTGTGGAATGGATGTTTTATATAGTTTTTAAATGAGTTAAACTGTATATGTATTTTATATCTACAAATATGTTGGGTAGAACATGGGTAGATGAGATAGTTGGTATGTGATAAAATAATGAGGTATGAAAGATGATTAAGAATGATATTGGCAGATGCACCAATTAGAGAATGTCATAATACTAGCATATGCGCTTAAGAATAACATCGGTAGATGCACCAAGTAGTGAATGTCGTAATCCTGGCAGATGCACTTATAGGATAATCCTGGCAGATGCGCTTATAGGATAATGTCGGTAGATGCGCCTAAAAGAGAATGTCATAAACCTAACAGTCGCGCCTCATAGTGTATGACGTAATCCTGGCAGAGGCGCTTAAAGGATGATGTTGGTAGATGCGCCTTATGTAGCAATAGATTTTGTGCTAATTCCTTAGGTTAATCCTTAGGAATGAATGAATGACGGATAGTTGAATTCTTAGGGTAAAATCCTAAGAAATAAAGAAGATAATAGGGATGGGTAATTGGGTTGATTGTTTGATGGTTGAATATAATAATTATATTATTGTGGGTTGAAAACCCTATATGCTCACCAGGCTCCCAAGCCTGACCCACTCGGTTTTCTTTGTATCATAGGTATCGATACGAAGATATATTTCACGGAGAGATTAAAGGAGATGTAAAATCTTTAGTGTAAATAATGTAAGTTCTTTTTATGCTTATGTGTCTGTATCGGAACATGACAACCCGAGATTTTGTTATATAATGAAAATACATTTCTTAAAATAAATGCTTTGATAAATCTTTATCATATTTTGGGAACAAATTCCGCAACTATTTTCTTTAAAAGATTACTCTGATTTTAAAAACAAAGCATAAACAAATCGGTCTTTTCTGGCCGTGAAATTGGGGATGTCACATTGGAACACCAAATCTGGAAAAGATGTGACCCTTCAAGAAATCTATCACAACTTTTGAATCGTTAGTACGGGTGGCCTTTGCTTCCACCCACTTGGAAACATAATCTATAGCCAAAATAATATAAATAAAACCCGAAGATGATGGAAAAGGTCCCATAAAATCAATGCCGCAAACATCGAAAATTTCACAAACTAAAATGGGATTTAGGGGCATTTGATTCTTTGAGCTTAAAGAGCCCATCCGTTGACATTTATCATTGCTTGAAAAGACATAAGAGTCATGGAAAATACTTGGCCAGTAAAATCCACTCTCTAAAACTTTTCTTGCAGTTCTTTGAGGAGAAAAATGCCCTCCACAAGCATAAGAGTGACAAAATGTTAAGATAGAAGGTACCTCATGTTGATCCACACATCGTCTAATCATTTGGTCAGCACAATATTTCCACAAATATGGCTCATCCCAAACATACCTCTTGGCTTCTTTCTTGATCTTGTATTTTTTCCATCGAGTCAAATCTGGTGGAAATTGATTTGTGACGATGTAGTTCACAATATCAGCATACCATGGGCCGACTTTTGCTAAAAATAAGTTCTCATCGGGAAATGCATCATTAATGGGAGTCGAGTCATCAGGAGAAATAATCCGGCCAAGATAATCAGCTACAAGGTTTGACTTTCTGCTCTTGTCTTTGATTTCAATGTCAAACTCTTGCAAGAGTAATACCCATCGAATGACTCTAGGATTCGAATCCTTCTTTGCAAGTAGATACCTAATAGCCGCATGATCAGAAAAAACAATGACTTTAGAACCTAGCAGGTATTGACGAAATTTGTCTAACGCAAAGACAATAGATAGCAATTCTTTTTCAGTTGTTGAGTAGTTGGCTTGTGCACTATCAAGTGTTTTTGAGGCATAGTAAATGACATTAGGAACACGGTCTTTTCTATTCCCTAACACTGCACCAACTGCATGATTGCTGGCATCACACATGATTTCAAAAGGCAAACTCCAATCCGGTGATTGAAGTATTGGTGTTGTTATCAACAACTCTTTCAACTGATCAAAAGCTAGCTTGCACTCTTTGGAAAATTCGAATTCTGCATCTTTTTGTAGGAGCTCACACATGGGACGAGATATCTTGGAAAAATATTTTATAAACCTTCTATAAAATCCTGCATGACCAAGAAATGAGCGTACCTCACGAACACAAGTGGGATAAGGTAAAGATTTTATGACATCTATTTTTTCTTTGTGCACTTCTAGACCCTTAGAAGACACAATATGACCTAGTATGAGACCTTTGTCAACCATAAAGTGACACTTTTCGTAATTCAAAACAAGATTGGTCTCATTACATCTTTGCAAAATCTTTTTCAAATTACCCAAACACTCATGAAAAGAATTACCATAAAATGTGAAGTCGTCCATAAAAACTTCAATGATTTCCTCAACATATTCCAAAAAAATACTTACCATGCACCTTTGAAAAGTGGCTGGAGCATTACAAAGTCCAAAAGGCATTCGCCTATATGCAAATGTTCCGAAGGGACATGTGAAAGTAGTTTTTTCTTGGTCCTCGGGTGCAACGGGTATTTGATGGAAACCAGAATACCCATCCACACAACAATAATGTGTTTTTCCCGCTAACCTTTCCAACATTTGATCAATGAAGGGAAGTGGGCAATGGTCTATCCAGGTTGAGGAATTGAGTCTTCTATAATCAATGCAAACTCTCCACCCATTTTGCACACGGGTGGGGACTAACTCGCCTTGGTCATTCTTTGTAACGGTAATACATGTCTTCTTGGGCACAACTTGGACCGGGCTTACCCACTTACTATCTGATATAGGGTAGATCATTCCTGCATTCAACAACTTCAGAATTTCTTTCTTCACTACCTCCATCATTGGAGGATTCAAACGCCTTTGAGCTTCTCGGGAGGCTTGTAGTCTTCTTCCATAAGGATTTTGTGCATGCAAAGTGAAGAACTTAGCACTTTGATGTCGGCTATAGTCCACCCAATAGCTTCCTTATACTCTTTCAAAGTGGTGACAAGCTCTTCCTCTTCTTTTGTTGACAACTTGGTGGAGATGATCACTGGCAAAGTTTCTTTGTCTCCAAGATATGCGTACTTAAGATGCTCGGGTAAAGTTTTGAGCTCCAATTCCGGTGCCTACACAATAGAAGGAACAAGTTTCTCATTAGACATTGGTATTTTCAGCTTTGGAACATTAAACCTCATTTTCTTCTTCTCATCCATGCAAGACACAACCTCCATAATCTCTTTATCAATTGTAAATTGATTGACAAGTTTTTTCACTCTTTCCTTTTGAAGATTCCTGTCTAAAATGAGAGCCAACACATCAAGATTAGACAAATCAAAACACTCCTCTGTCAATGGTTCAATGACATCCATAAAATTCAAAGATGAAATATCACTTGGATATCTCATAGCATCATAGATATTGAAATTTATCACCTCCCCATCAAATTCCATGGACAATGTACCATCATAAACATCAATTTTTGTCCTGGCTATTTTCAAAAAGGGTGTTCCTAGAAGAATTGAACTCAAATTTGGTGAGTCATCATCATCCATGTCAAGGACATAAAAATCTGCTGGAAACACTAACTCATTCACTTGGACTAATACATCTTCTAGCACACCTTTGGGATGTACTAAAGATCTATCAGCCAATTGAATGATTACCCCGGTCTTCTTCAATGTGCCAATATTTAAAGTTTTAAAAATGGAATATGGCAAAACATTCATAGAAGCTCCAAGGTCAAGCATAGCCTGTGGAACATGAAGATTACCTAATTTGCAACGAACCGTGAAAACACCCGGATCCTTACATTTTTGAGGTAGTCTTTTCTGTAACATTGCAGACACATTTTCACCCACTTTGACAGTTTCATTCCCTTTCAATCTTTTCTTAGATGTGCATAATTCCTTAAGGAATTTAGCATACCTAGGGACTTGTTTGATGGCGTCAATAAGAGGAATATTTACCTCAACTTTTCTGAACATCTCCATGATTTCATTGTCTTCCCTTTCACGCTTTGACTTGCTTAACCTTGAAGGAAATAGGGGAGGGGTGAATTTTGCTTCAATAGGAACTTGCTTTGAAGGTGTTTTCGACTTGTCTTCTTTTTTCTCAAGCTCCATCTCTTCTTCTTCTTCAATCATTTTAGGACCTTCATATTCTTTGCCATTCCTCAAAGTGATGGCACATGCACTATGTTTTGGATTCTTCTCTGTTTGCGCGGGTAGTTTGACTTGTGACTCCAATTTAATCACAGAAGTGGTGAGTTGAGTCATTTGTTGCTCCAAAGTCTTGATGCTCGCCTTAGTCTCATTTTGAAAGGTTTGAGTACTTGTGGCTAAACTCTTAACAATGTCTTCCAAAGACATTCCCGATCCGCTTGAACTACTTCCTTGATGCATGTTTTAAGATTGGAATTGAGATTGATGAGGAGGTTGAGTTGGCTGGAAATGTGGTTGATAACTTTGTTGGTGATGCATTTGATTTTGAAATGGGGGTCTTGGTTGATAAGGTGGTGGTCTTGGCTGAAAATTGGCATTAGGTTGATGCCAATTTGGATTGCTTCTTGGCTGGAAGTTTCCTTGTTGTTGAATTAAAAATCCCATAACTTGAATTGGCTTTACATCTTCTTGTAACATTGGGCACATATCAGTGGGATGTCCAACTTGTGCACAAATACCACAAGGTCTAACTATTGGTGGTTGCATGCCCTTGTCCTTTGCAAGCATCATCACTATTTAGTCAACTCAGAAAGTTGAATTTCAATTTTTGGGGTAAAAATTTCTTTCACTCCTCTTGGTGCATCACTGTACCATTCTTCTTCTTGGACTGTATGCTTGGACTTTTCTGCCATGTTCTTGATAAGAACTCTGATTTCTGTTGGAGTCTTATTAGCTATAGATCCACCACTTGATGCATTGAGTAATCTCAGATCCCAAGATGACATTCCTTTACAAAAATACTGCAACAAATGATATTCTGTAATCACATGTTTTGGACATCTTGAATACAATTTCTGGAAAATATTTATCCAGAAACATCCTTGCAACTTCATTCCTTATTGTGACTGACTCTGGTGGTAAGTCATATAACAACTCCTTGGCTGAATCTTGTAAAGCAAAGGGGAATGCCCTTAACTTGATTTGATCTTCTGTAACTTCATGTGGCTTCATACCCACACAGACAACATGAAATTCCTTAAGGAATTTATGTGCGTCTTCATTCTCAAGACCACGGAATGAGGGTAACAAATGGATGAGTACAGACTTGAGTTCAAAGTTGATTGCTGCAGGGTAATTTATGCACAAAGGTTGTTGGGTGACATCTTGACTGGCCCATTGTCTAAAGGTTTGTTCAGGTGGTGGGTTTGGAGGATTTTGGTTTCCTCCATGGTTGTCTGCCATGGTAGGAGTAGGTGAAGATGGTGGGGTGATACTTTTGGATGTTGGAGAAGATGTGGTCGATGGATTAGATGAAGAAGCTCCGGATTGTTGTTGTTTCTTTAAAAGTCTGGCTTGCTTCCTTCCTTGTCTAGTAGATTTCTCTATCTCCAAATCAACTCGTAAAGGTGTACCTGTGCGAAAAGATCTTGGCATAAGCAATTAGTACCACCGTATCCCCGACAACGGCGCAAATTTGTTTGGCTGTCAAACCAACAAATAGTGGGATAAAATAATATTAATAAAGTTCAAGTCACTGCTATTTCTTATACTAAAGATAGTATAGAGTAAGCAGTGTCGGTCCACAGGAATACATGACTTCTTATCTTGCCATATTTTCACACATAATACAAATAATATAAAAATGGGGGATTCTGTTTGAACTAGATTTAAACTTCATAAATAAACAAGATTGTTAACAGAATTTAGTAAAAGAAATACATTTCCGATTCTGATTCTTATACATGTTGTAACACCCATAATCAGAAAGACCAAGAAAGGAAAGGAAACCCCTAAGTCAAGGAGGTCAACTCGTCGAGTCCAGGGTGAAACTCGATGAGTCCAAGCAGGATCCGTGACGAAGAGTAAGTGACCAACTCGACGAGTCGGAGAGTGGACTCGGCGAGTCTGGTCTGGATTGGGAAACCCTAAATCCGGGACTTTGGGCACTATTTAAGCGTCTTATTCTCTCCATTAGGGTTCCTTGGAGCATCTCTCATCCAGAAACTAAAACCCTCAGCCTCCATTGTTGCATAATCAAGTCTCTTGCCATTTTTGGGTGATTTGAAGGAAGAAGGAAGGAAGGAATCATTGGGGCTTCAAGGATTGGATTTAGATCCAGAGTTTGGGTCACCTTTCAGAGTTATTGAAGGTATTAAGTCATTATTTTCACCCTTCTTCATCTAGATCTACCTTGGTTATGAGTTTTGGGGCTTTTATGCCATGTTTATGAACCATTTCGAGTTAGAAGACCAGATCTGAAGTTGCTACTTCAGATCTAAGTGTCTCTTGGCCTAGAAAATCATAAAACATCAGTCTATGGGTTGGTTGTTAAGCCTCTTTGTCTTAAACCCTAGTTTATAGTGTTTTGAGCCTTGATCTCCTTAGTTATAAGTAAAGTTTGCAACTTTACGTGGGGAATGGACTTTTGAAGTATGGATCTATGATTTGGAGCCCCTGCATGGCTCGAAAAGCCACTAGATGGATTAAGAACTGGAGCGACTCGGCGAGTCACATGGGTGGACTCGGCGTCTTGGATGAAGATGGGTAGGAACTCGGCGAGTTGGAGGAACAACTCGGCGAATCTGTTGAAGATTGCCTGGGACTTGGCGAGTCTGTTCTTGGACTCGGAGAGTCAAGTCGTGAAATCCCAAACCCTTCAAGTTAGAACTCGGATCAGTGAGTTGAGTGGGGACTCAGTGAGTTGGACAGGTCAGGACTCGGAAATCGGTAGACTCGGCGAGTCGATTCGCGAATGAAAGGATTCTAAGCTAATGAACTCGGCGAGTCAGTAGGCAGACTCAACGAGTAGGGTTGACCTGGAAGGTTGACTTTGACCAGAGTTGACTTAGTTGACTTTTGAAGAACAGTTAAGCTAAGTGATATATGTTTTGATATTGGTAGCTCGGGGAGCTAGGACCAGCGATTCAGGGAATTGTCGGTCAGCATCTAGAGGGGTTACCAGCAAGTTCAATAGTACGAGGTAAGTTTCCCTTTGTGTGAATGGGTCTACGGCCACAATGTCGGCCCATGTAGTTATGAGTAGGAAGACCCGGGGGTTAGCCCTAGGAGAAGTATGTTAGAATAATATTTAGGACCAAGGTCCAATGATAGCGGGCGGGTGCCTAAGGAATGGTCTATATGATAGTTTATACTTGTTGTCTGTGTGATACATGTATGTGCCTGGTAGGGAGGTGAGTGTGGGCGAGGTCCCGTATCCCACCAATAGCAGAGTGTGGATGGTGTTCCACATCTCATTAGCAGGAGAACAGGGGGGAGGCCCAATTTAGGGAAAGAGTGAGTGTGGACTGGGCCCGTATCTCACTTTCAGTAGGAACGTGGACGGGGTTCCATGACTCATCAGTAGCAGGACAAGGGTGAGGCCCAAGATAGGAAAGGCCTCAGGACATGATTTATTAGTATATGTTAGCTTATGTGCTGTGATATGTTTATATGTTAGTATATGTTAGCGGGCGAGGCCTAAGTAAAACAGATCTGTATCCAAGCGGGGCTCGTAGCTGGGCGAGGCCTGGAGTTGTGGGGTCGTTGTAGCGGGCGAGGCCCGAAGTAGCGGGCGTGGCCCAGTATATGTTGTATGTGTTTATTCAGGGTATGTGGTAGGTTGGGGAACTCACTAAGCTTCTTGCTTACGGTTTTCAGTCAGCCTGGGATGTTTTACTCTGATAATGAACATATGTTTTGGAATTTATTACTCTGATTTTGTTATGGAATGAAAAATATGTTTTAAGTATTGTTTTATAAAAGAAATTTTTAGTCTTGAAAATTGGGACGTTACAAGTTGGTATCAGAACCTTGGTTTGAGGGATTCGGACATACTCTCGGGTGTGTCTGAACTCAAACTAAGGGAATGGTCTAAAAGTTTTCAAAATGAAAAGACAGTTTTGTAAAAAGAGTTTTTAGAAATGAAACAGTTTTTGAAAAGTGAAAAGAATTCAGAAAGAAAAGAATTTTGATAAGAGAAAAGGGTGTGGTGCATGCAATCATCCGAGCTCAAGTAAGTACCCCAAAATACCCATACAAGTTTATGTTATGATTATCAGTTGGTAGAACAACATGCTAGATTAGGACTAAGGATCTACGGAGGATGCCTTATGTGCCTGTTATATGTGTTTTGAGTTGCATGATAGTGCTGATTAGACAGTCGTAGGATAGCCTGTTTAAGTTATGCCTGAGTTTATGAGCTTATGTCGCAAGCTAGTGCAGATTCTTGATATGAGATTATGATTGCTTGAGTATGTTATGGTTAGATTTTCCCTTGTCTGAATGCTGCTTACTTTGTGCATTGTGGGATTCTGAGTGATGGGAGTTAGCCAATAAGTGAATACGTCACGTCACATGTGATCAGGGTTGAATAATCTCATAGTACTGGATTTGGCCCTATTGCGCAGCTCTTGTCTGAGTCCAACCGTTGTAGGGACGAGTCTTTTACTTGAAGGATTATCTGAGCCTCCTCACATGTGATGGTATTCAGGTGATGTCTAATTGGCATCACAAGGAGGCCTTCAGCTACTGAGGGCTGGTTTGGGTGGAGTCAGAGGTTTCCCTAGGGTAAGCCTAGGATGAGATAGTGCTGGGAGCAGTAGTAGTAGGAAAAGCGACCTGGTGGAGTCGAAGCAGTTCTTGAGGAAAGTACGGATAGATGTGGAAGGTAGTATGGGCCCGTACTACTGAAAGCAGAGGATCCGTACTCGATTCGAGAAAGCCGAGATGAGACCGGGAAACTTGTAGTGTGTGCGTATGATCCCTCAGCAGTGATGAGTATTCTGATAATTTTGCGATATGTTTTTAGCATGGTGACATTGCGAGAGAGACCAGTGGGTGGATCAGGCACCGGAGAGGGATCAGGCTCGGGTTCAGGGGCCGAGCAGCTCGAGGAGCGGATGAGGGAGTTGATATCAGCTGAGGTTACGTGCAATACCCTAGATCAGACTCCTATGATCTTTGGCACGGTCAAGGAGGGTATACTGGAGATCTTGGATGAGAGCCTGGGAGCCTTTCATACCGAGATAATGTCTTTGATGGGAGCACGTACTATGACATTCCGAGAGTTTAGAGCTTGCAGAGCGCCAGATTATCATGGGGCTAGGGATCCCATCGCTAGCAGTAGGTGGTTGGCCGATGTTGCCAACGCGTTCCGTATGATCCGATGTCCTGAGGGGGACAAGGTTAGACTCGCCTCCTGTCTTCTGAAGGACAGAGCGACGGATTGGTGGGAGGAGGTTGGTCACGCCATTGGTGATGATGTCGTGTTGAACGCGATGACACGGAGCGATTTCTTGTCCAAGTTTAGGGCTGAGTTTTCGCCGATTATTGAGGTGCAGCAGCTGGCACAGGAGTTTCAGGATTTGACGCAGACTAGTGAGACTGTGGCGGAGATCACCGCCAAGTTCAGAGAGAGGGCCCTTCTTGTTCTGCAGTATGTCGCAGATGAGGAGATGAAGAAGGCCCGATACCACGAGATGTTGAGGGATGACATCAGGTAGTTTGTGAGCAGGTCCAGCTGCAAAACGTTGGAGGATATGATTGCACGAGCTAAAAAGAGAGATTGATTTGGAGCAGATCTGGAAGAGGAAGTCGGATGAGGTTTAGGTAGCCACGGGTTCGGGAAAAGGGCCCAAGGGGTCAGATTTGAGATCGAGGGATTACCAGAGTCGTGGCCGCTGCGGGAGGTGCGACAGGACTCACGAGGGTGCGTGTAGGAGTGGTAGTGATGGAGATTCAGGCTGCTTCAATTGTGGCCGGACTGTTCATCTTAGCAGGGATTGTACTGCTACCACCACACAGGGATCATACTTAATATGTTTCCACTACAATCAGTGGGGGCCACAAGAAGGCCTAGTGCCCCAGTTTGTTTTCGGAAGGACGGGTGATGGCACCTGCCTCTGCAACTTTGAGGATCACAAACGGCCGTCAGGGCCGAGCAGAGGCGCCTGCGGTAGGAGGTAGGGCTTTTCAGATGATTACCATGGAGACACGAGTAGCTCCGGACATTGCAGGTATGTGTCTTCCATTTTCTGCTTTCTCTGTTCATGATTATATTGTTATGGTTCTGCATCGTTTGTGGTATAATTATTTTAGAATTGAGCGGCTTGCATGCGATTTAGTTATATGCCATCTACATACCTTGGATAATAAAGTGGTAGTTAGGGGGTGGGGCCTTATGGAAGCAGGTTACTTAGGATGAAGTAACTATAGTATGCTTGTGTGGAACTCAGTAGTGACCCACTGGATTCAGAAAGCTATTAATGAGTGATGGATCGGTTAGGTCCCTAACTATGGCAAGCTTGGTTCATCAGCAGATTGTTTACGGTATAGCAGGGAAGATTGGGAATTCTTCTCAAGCATTGAGCAGTGAGGTATAAATAGGATCAAAGTGGGGGAGAACCCTCCGAGTGTACAATGGTAGGAGCGCACAGATCTAGGATGAGTATACGACCTCTGAGAAGGAAAAGGAGTAGCACAACAGAAATTTTCAGTCAGTAGCAGTGATGGTAAGCAGTCTATAGTGGAATACAATTAGTTGATCGAGGGGTGCTATGCACATCACAGCAGGTTGGATAATCTCAAAGGGTAGCGTTTGAACCCGTTGCGCAGATCTCGTTTGAGCCTAACCGTTGCGGGAGATGAATCTTTTACTCGAAGGATTATCTGAACCATTCACTGGGAGGGGTGCTCAGCACTAAGTTATAGCAGTGAAAAGTGTCCAGTGGAGACTGACAGTAACGACCCGTACTGGAGGTAGCGGGAGTAATGGATTTGGTGAAGGTAGGACCTTCACAGTGACAAAGGAAGTAGTTGGTTATGGAACATTGACTTGGGGAGGCCAAAAAACACTCAAGGAAAAAGGGGTGAACCCCTAGGGTGTCCAACATAAGTACTCGGGAAGTACCAGAAGGTATGTCATTTGAGTAAGTTTTGTTCTCAGGATGGTCAAGGTTAGGGTTAACCGAGAATATTATCCGCAAGGATTAATGTTAGTCAGAATGATTGGGCGGAAGGCCAGCGAAGGTAGTCAGCGGGTGTTAGGTTTGCCCAAGCAGAGTGTTGAAGGGAGATTGCAGGAGGGTTAGCTTTAGAGAAACTTCGAGGACGAAGTTTCGTTTAAGTGGGGGAGAGTTGTAACACCCATAATCAGAAAGACCAAGAAAGGAAAGGAAAACCCTAAGTCAAGGGGGTCAACTCGTCGAGTCCAGGGTGGAACTCGACGAGTCCAAGCGGGATCCGGGTCGAAGAGTAAGTAGCCGACTCGACAAGTCCGGTCTGGATTGGGAAACCCTAAATCCGGGACTTTGGGCACTATTTAAGCGTCTTATTCTCTCCATTAGGGTTCCTTGGAGCATCTCTCATCCAGAAACTAAAACCCTCAGCCTCCATTGTTGCATAATCAAGTCTCTTGCCATTTTTGGGTGATTTGAAGGAAGAAGGAAGGAAGGAATCATTGGGGCTTCAAGGATTGGATTTAGATCCAGAGTTTGGGTCACCTTTCAGAGTTATTGAAGGTATTAAGTCGTTATTTTCACCCTTCTTCATCTAGATCTACCTTGGTTATGAGTTTTGGGGCTTTTATGCCATGTTTATGAACCATTTCGAGTTAGAAGACCAGATCTGAAGTTGCTACTTCAGATCTAACTGTCTCTTGGCCTAGAAAATCATAAAGCATCAGTCTATGGGTTGGTTGTTAAGCCTCTTTGTCTTAAACCCTAGTTTATAGTGTTTTAAGCTTTGATCTCCTTAGTTATAAGTAAAGTTTGCAACTTTACGTGGGGAATGGACTTTTGAAGTATGGATCTATGATTTGGAGCCCCTGCATGGCTCGAAAAGCCACTAGATGGATTAAGAACTGGAGCGACTTGGCGAGTCACATGGGTGGACTCGACGAGTTGGATGAAGATGGGCAAGAACTCGGCGAGTTGGAAGACTAACTTGGCGAGTCTGTTGAAGATTGCCTGGGACTCGGCGAGTCTATTCTCGGACTCGGAGAGTCAAGTCGCGATACCCCAAACCCTTCAAGTTAGAACTCGGATCAGTGAGTTGAGTGGGGACTCAATGAGTTTGACAGGTCAGGACTCGGAAATCGGTAGACTCGACTAGTTAGGGGCTGACTCGGCGAGTCGAGTCGCGAATGAAAGGATTCTGAGCTAATGAACTCGGCGAGTCTGTAGGCAGACTCGGCGAGTAGGGTTGACCTGGAAGGTTGACTTTGACCATAGTTGACTTAGTTGACTTTTGGAGAACAGTTAAGCTAAGTGATATATGTTTTGATATTGGTAGCTCGGGGAGCTAGTGGAGCAGCGGTTCAGGGAATTGTTGGTCAGCATCCATAGGGGTTACCAACAAGTTCAACAGTATGAGGTGAGTTTCTCTTTGTGTGAATGGGTCTACGGCCACAATGCTGTTCCATGTAGTTATGAGTAGGAAGACTCGGGGGTTAGCCCTAGGAGTAGTATGCTAGAATAATATTCAGGACCAAGGTCCAATGATAGCAGGCGGGTGCCTAAGAAATGGTTTATATGATAGTTTACACTTGTTATCTGTGTGATACATGTATGTGCCTGGTAGGGAGGTGAGTGTGGGCGAGGTCCCATATCCCACTAAGAGTAGAGTGTGGATGGTGTTCCACATCTCATTAGCAGTAGAACAGGGGCGAGGCCCAAGCTAGGGAAAGAGTGAGTGTGGGTTGGGCCCGTATCTCACTATCAGTAGGAGCGTGGACGGGATTCCATGACTCATCAGTAGCAGGACAAGGGCGAGGCCTAAGATAGCCGAGGCCTCAGGACAGGATTTATTAGTATATGTTGGCTTATGTGTTGTGATATGCTTATGTGTTAGTATATGTTAGCGGGCGAGGCCCAGGGACAGGCGAGGCCTATGTAAAACAGATTTGTATCCGAGCGGGTCTCGTAGCTGGCGGGGCCTGGAGCGGCGAGGCCGTTGTAGCGGGCGAGGCCCGAAGTAGCGGGCGTGGCCCAGTATATGTTGTATGTGTTTATGCAGGGTATGTGGTAGGTTGGGGAACTCACTAAGCTTCGTGCTTACGGTTTTCAGTTTTGGTTTCAGGTACTTCCGATAACGGAGGGAAGACCTCAGGGTGATCGCATGGCACATACCATAGATTAGTCAGCCTGGGATGTTTTACTCTGATAATGAACATATGTTTTGGAATTTATTACTCTATTTTGTTATGGATTGACAAATATGTTTTAAGTATTGTTTTATAAATGAAATTTTTAGTGTTGAAAATTGGGACGTTACACATGTGTTATGTTGAAAGATGCAAAATGAATATGATTATGTTCTATCTAGGTTGGTAATTTAGATACTAATAAACTCTAATATCCAAGTTGAAAAAAAAATGTTTTATTCAAAACATGTTCTTCAAATAAAGCTTCATTTAATTGATTTAATTCAAATAAGCTCTTTTATCAAATCATTAAATGGCTTTAAGTTCTTGCAACAATTACCAACAATATTCAATATGCCTCATAAGCTTGGGATTATGAACATTTAATCTTTGATTACACTCATTTTGATTTAATTACAATCAATTAAGTGCATGTTACTAACATCAAATCATAAAACATATACAAATTTTACAATTTGATTAACTAGATTGATAAAAACCCTAATTCATTGATCAAGTGAAAAAGAGAATAAACCAAACACATGATTAAGATTAAATCAAAGATTACTAGATGTTAAACACAAATCAAGTTCAAGTTACAACCTAACAACACATACTTAAAAATTCAGATTCGAAAATGATAATGAAATCAACCACACATGTCTAGGTTAAACTACAAATCAAACAAGTTTAAACTTCAAATTGACTTACAAAAAGGAAATTAAAGTGTTTCCAAGTGTTAATCTACTTCTCCAAAGCTCTGAAAATCGCCTTCTCTCTGCCCAAAATCCGTCTTAACTTCCAAAAAAACTGATTGTCTGAATAATATGAGAGTAAAACTACTTTAAAAATTGTCGCGACGTTTACACGGCCCGTGTAAATTAAAGGGTGCCATTTACACGACCGTGTAAACAAGAAAAGTAGAATGCTCAATCCTTCCAGGCCTTCATAGTAGAATGCTCTTGTATATGCGTTTACACGGCCCTTGTAAACTATAAGATATCATTGACACTGCCGTGTAAATACCTGTGAAGCCAAATTCTTTATTTCTTCATTCTCTCTCTTCAATGCTCCAAAACTTCTGAAACTTTGTATCCAACTCTTTTTAACTTCCTCCATCAAGATCCAACCTTTAAAAGTCCCTGAAATATCATAAAAGTGTGTGAATGGAATTACATCATGAAAAATCCCAAAAAAAATATGCAAAATGCATGAGTTTAAACCTAAATGTAATGCACTTTTATGAACTGAAAACAAAATGAATGCATGAAATGCACCTAACACATGTCAATGAGACATTGTAATAGTGTTGTAGACGAGGCAGTCAGTAAAATGTCATCAACATAAAGAAGTAAGTATGTTGTTTGAGACCCCTGACGATAAATAAATAACGAAGAATCACTACGACTATGCATAAACCATGTTGTAGGATGAATTGTGCAGACCTGTGAAACCATGCACGGGGAGCTTGTTTGAGACCATAAAGTGACTTATGTAACAAACATACATGGTTAGGAAAAAAAAGAGCTCCAAAAACCAGGGGGTTGATGCATGAAGATGGTTTCCTGCAAATGACCATGTAAGAATGCATTTTTAACATCCAACTATCATATTGGCTATTGTTGAGAAAATGCAAGAGTAAACACAATGCATATGGTGGCAGGTTTAACCACTGGGCTAAACGTCTGATCACAGTCAATGCCCGGTCGCTGAGCCTTACCATTGGTAACAAGACGAGCCTTATATCAAGCTAAAGATCCATCATCATTAAGTTTCTTCTTAAATAACCAAATGCAATTAATAATATTAGCATCAGACGGATGCGAAACAAGGGTCCAAGTTCTAATTGAAATATGTGCTTGATATTCCTCTTGCATGGCACTTTGCTAGTTACGGTCCTTGAAAGCCTACGAATAGGAGCGTGGAATGGGAGAGGTAGCATTAATGTGAAGGTTTAGGTGAGTAATAGGTTTGACAATGCCATGGCAGGATCTAGTTGCCATGGGGTGAGAGGACGTAATAGATGAAGGTGGTGGAGCTGGCTGATCTACAGACACGAAAACAGGTGAGGATGCAAAGTGATCATCAGGAGCATCTGCCGGAATGGGAGTGGGAGTGTGTGTGGCAGCCGGCTCAAGAGGAGCTGTTGTCGTAGTAGGAGAAGCCGATGAGGGTGTTTAGGTTGAAGAGTGGAGAAATTTATAGGCAAATATGTTGATATCATCAAGGGCATGATCGAGAAATTTATAGGATGGTGATATATCTGGAGTCATGGAACCAAAAGGGAAGGATGTTTCAACAAAAACATGTCTAGATATAATTATCTTGTTATCAGCTAGATTCAAGCACCGAAACTCATGATGTTGAGACGGGTATCCTAAGAAAACACAAGGTGTAGTGCGAGGAGACAGTTTATGAGGAGTGACAATGTGTGGGAAACATAAGCACCCAAACACACGAAGATGATCATAAGTAGGTTGTTTGTTGAACAATTTTTGATACATGGTAAGGTTCTGATGAAGGCATCTTGAAAGAATTGAGAAGAAGGGTAGGGAGGGATTAAGAAAATAAAGAGAAAGATGTGAGATGACTTAAACATAGAGGTCGACGGCAATAGGGATGAATTGACGAAGAAGAAAGGGTAACGAGAAAAGGCAAAAAAAGAAAAAAAAAATAGGGTTTTATTCGCTCTCTGATACCATGTTATAACAATGATTCCCCCCTCGTGCCTCTTCTTATTACGTAAACATATATACTCAATATAGAAGATGGGATAGACGTAAAACAAAGGGCCGAACAATACAGAGGGCCCAAAAGACAAATACAAACACTAATAATAATAATTTTTCTAACATTTTCAACCTGCCTCTTGGGAGGCACCCTGGGTAACTCCTTCGGAAACACATTAGTAAACTCCCTAACAACTGGCACATATGAAACTGATGACTTCTCCCTAACCCATGTATCAACCACGTACGCAAGATAACCCATACAACCATGTTGAATACATTGTCGAGCCTTGGCATCCAAGCAAAACCTTGACCCAACCCTGGTACTCTCTCCATAGATGACCAGTTCTCCCCCACTTGGGGTTCAAACTACCACTCACTGACCCTCGCAGTCAGTCATAGCACCAAACCTGCTCAGCCAGTCCATCTCTACTATCACGCATACATCCCCCACGGGGATAGGAATTAGATCAATCGGATAAGGCACTTCGAAAGATCTCTAAGAGACAACAGTGATACACTCAGGATGCAAAAATCTCATGTTCGTTAGCGATAGAAACCCGCAACATACACTCCATCTCGCCAAGGGTCATATTAAAATCCCTACTAAAAGACTGAGCTACCAAAGGACCGACTCACGCTCGATTCGAATAACACAAGAGTAGACAAAGAATTCACTAAGAATGTACCTATCAGGAACATAAGCATAAGCATACCATAAAATAATTGAAAAAATGGTAAAAGGAAACATACTAGTAACGACGTCCGGCGCCGCCCTGGCCTCCTATGTTGTGAGCTAAAAAGTTTGACCTCGAGGCCTTAAGGGCTCCACCCTGCCCTGGCGCCCATCGGTGATCCTCAAAGTGGTTGGCACTAGAGCATACACCGGTCCCCCAATGAGCAAAGGACAATTTGAATTAATATGGCCAATCTGATCACAGTGATAACAGATCCTAGTGGTCGATATGGGAACCTGTTGGCGACATTCCTTGGCGTAATGCCCCTCCTTGCAACATTTGTGGCACCCAAAAGTATATCGACAAGGACCCTCATGAACCTTGTCGCACTTGCCATTAGTGCGGCCCCTCTGATTCCCAAATCTCACATCAGCGGCCTTGAAACGCTTTGGCGCAGGCTGCAACTGCATAGAGCCTGCCTTTTCTCCCTCATTTAGAGCTCCAACTCAATCTCGCACCACCCAGTGGCCTCCTATAGCTCTACAAGTGTACTAAAACGCTAAGTAGTCACAAACTGGCGTATGTATGTCTTGATCATGCTTAAGTACCAAGTCATCTGAGCCCGCTCAGAAGCACCAACTCAGGACAAAACAGTGCTCTCTCAGTAAACATCTTGGTGATCTCTATCACTAACTCAATCCCCTACCTCAGGTCCAAATACTTATGGGATAATCACTCCCTCTCAACCAATGGAACATACCTCGAGCAGAACATCTCAAAGAAATGCTCGCATTAAATAGCAGCCCTCTGCTCTGGAGTATAAGAGCTAGTAACCAACCTCCACCAATCCTTTGCCCCAACCTGAGACGGTTCAGGGCGCACTTGACCTTTTAGTCAATAGGGCAGGAGAAAGTAAAGAAACATCCCTCAACATCGGACAACCACCTCATAACAATGATCAGATCTTGAACCCCAACAAACACTGGGGGCTTCGTATTATCGAAGTCCCGATACTGGAAAGCTCTCTCTCCACGAACCTCAGCGGCCGCCACAGTCATGGTAGTTGCAGCAATATCAGCCTCAGAAAATGCATCGTAACGCTCTTCAAATTACTTAAACATGGCAGTCTTGATAGACCTGAACAGCTCCAGTATCTGACCATGGATAACAGTCACAACCTCAGAAGAATCAACGCCCTAATCTCATCCTTAGTCAACCATGGCCTATCCTGACCAATCGCTTCAGCTCCCGTCTCGAATCTTCTCGTGACCACCATATTGAAAATAAACCAGAAAATATCAGATAAGGCACATTTCATACCATATGATCTATTCTAAACACCAAAACCCTAGGGGTTGTAACTTCCCTGCTATGCATACGGGTCCTGTGTTTCCAGTAATATGGGCCGATACTACCTTCCACACCTCTAACAACACACTCCCTAGATAAATGCTAGACATTCCTCATCTGGTCGGCTCCTTACACATAACCCATCCATGGAACTTCCAACACTTGCTTAAAAGCACCTCATAAGCACTACTTACTCCCTAGCCTATTCTAGGATCCACATCTCACCTACCATCAACTGCTAAACGACCCCTATTGATGCCAACTAACTATTGCATGAATACAATCACATGCAACATAACTTAAATAATCTTAGATTAAAAGATTAAACCCTATGACGGTTGGACTCAAACAAGAGTTGTGCCATAAGACCAAATCCTTTACTCTAAAATTATTTAACCCATGTAGCATGCGACTTAACGTATTCAATTAATAGTTAATTCACACCCGAAATAGTCCTACAACAATAGGAAAGAAACTCTATTGGAAATAAGGCATCATACATCATGAAATTCTATCATGTAATTCTTGAAGATCTCTATCCTACAACTAGCATGTTTTTCTACCATATCATAACAAATAATAGTATGGGTATCTTGGGGTATACTTTCTTGCTCCGACTAATAGTACACATTTCATCCTTCCTTGGTTATTTTCACAACAATTTTGAAAATCATTTAAAAACTTTTTCAGTTCCCTAGTTTGATTCTTGATTCACAAGAATGTTCATCCAATTCTCTCAAACCAAGGCTCTGATACCAACTTGTAACACTCCAAAGTAACACCCGGATTCCCAGGTATGATGCTTTGTTCTTTTATTTTTGGGTGTTGGGGGGAGACTCGGCGAGTTGGCGTCTAGACTCGCCGAGTATGGTCGCAGATTTGTATGCGAGTTCACAGCCGGACTCGGGGAGTTCATGAGTGGACTCGGCAAGTCCATGCCGTTTAATGAAACCCTAATTTCCAGGGTTTGAGACCTATTTAAAGGGTCTTAGGGCCGTCATTTGCGGCCACCAACCCCCAGAGAGAAACCCTAAAGAGATCTAGAGCGTTTGTGAGGAAGGAGAGGCCAATCTTGAACTCTTGTGGGTGTTTTTGCAAGAAGGAATTGCTCAAGGCAAGAGGAGGCTGAAGGAGGTGCGATTTTGGTGGTTTTTGAGCTCATAGAGATTGTATTGAGGTATTATTCTCGGACCTTCTTCAGTTTTTGGTGTAGATTCTTAGTGTTAGGGTTTTCTAACCCTTTTAGAGGTTGATTAAGTGGTGTATTTGGTCCCTTCTCGAGTTTGTGTTCTAGATCTGGACCCAAAGAGGTCCAGTGACATTAATCCTTGGAGCTTTATGAGTCATTTTGGGAGTCATGAACTTGGAATGTCATTTTCGGTGCTAAATCACCATTTTGGACCATTTAGATGTTATATGTGTGTCAAGGTCCGAACTTTACATGATTATCATGCTTGGGGAGGCCAGATCTATGATTGTATGGAATAGATCTGACCTCAGAAGTTGCTTTGAGTTTGTGCATGGAATGAACTCACCGAGTCCGAAGAACAGACTCGGCGAGTAGTATGAAGGTTGCCCGTTAATCACTTAGTGAGTGGACTTGTCGAGTTGGGGGAATGACTCGGTGAGTCAGGGAGAGTCAGGGGTCTGAGTTCAAGTTGGAACTCGCCGAGTTGTTCTTGAGACTCGGCGAGTTGAGTCGGGGTGGCCCCGCGATTCATGCCAGGTGGAACTCATCGAGTCAAGGGGAGTACTCGACGTGCCAAGAGAGGATCTAAGAGAGTCAGTGGACACGTGTAGACTCGCTCAGTCTCCCTAGTGCACTCGACGAGTCGGGTCAAAGTTTGACCGTTGACCTTGTTGACTTTCAGGGTTGAGTACAGTTGTATTTATGAGAGTATTACTTTATGTGATTAGGAGGAGGCTAGATCACACTTCTTCCGAGTCAGATATCTACCAAGACATCGAGGTGAGTCTTCTTACTATACGTTACCTAGAGTGGTACTATGCGATGACCAGAGGGTCTTATGTGTTATGTATGAGATTATGTGCTATGTGATATTTGTATGTTGTATGATGATATAGACCGGACCGGAGGGTCCAACGAGCTATGGGACTGGAGGGTCCCGCTGAGACACATCGACCGGAGGGTCGTATTATAGCCTCGAGTGGCGTATGTGATGTATGTGGTATTTTGGGGAATTCACTAAGCATTTATGCTTACAGTTGTTGTGTTATGTGTTTCAGGTACTAGTGATGAGCGCGGGAAGGCGCCGACATGATTCGTACACACACGCATTAGAGTTTTTATAGAGATTCTGGGGAGATGTTTTGTAACAATAACATTTGATACAATGTGTTTGACATTATTTTATGAATGAATGAATGAATGTTTTAAAAATGAAAAATTATTCTGAAAATTTACGTTGTTACAAGTTGGTATCAGAGCCTTGGTTTGAGGGATTCAGATGCATCTTCGGGCGTATTTGAACTCAAATTGAGGATTTGAGGAAAAATATTGATAATTAAGTAAAACTTTTGAAAAGAGTAAAAAGAGTTTTGAGATAAACAGGGCAGAGCCGTGTGTACGATCAGCCAGCGCCCAAACGGTGAATCCGCAAAAGTACCCTTACATTATGTGTTATGAGATATGTTATGTTATGCATGCTAGAGTAGGCTAGGTATACATATTAGGACTAGAGTGGCTTGATTTGTGATGCCTTAGCCTAGGAGATTTCTGTTGCTGAGATGCTTTGAGAGTAGAGTACTTGTAATCCAAGATCCAAGGAGGAGGACTTCGAGTGAATACTGATGCGATGTGGTCAGTAGTATTGGGCCCGTACTACTGGAGACACCGGATCAGTGGGCGTTCCAAGTAAGAATCTTTTGGACAACGGAGGACAACTAGGATTGCGTCATCGATTATGTGTATGCTCGATCGAGTCTCTGATAATTTTTGTTGTATTTCAAAAGCATCATGGTTGGGACTCGACACACACCTGAGAGCAGTGGTGTCAGCGACGAGGAGATCCGTCGATTGATTCATGAGGAGGTTGCTGCTGTCATCCGGGATGAGATTCCCGAGATGTTTGGGGACATCAAGACCACGTTGATTGAGACTTTTGATGAGCGGTACGCAACATTGATTGAGGTTGCTGCAGCTGCAGCTACTGTTGCTGTTCCTGCTGCCATACCTCAGGGAGGTGACTCGTTGTTGTTCTGGGAGTTCAGCAACATGAAGCCACCAGAGTTCGACGGGACTCAGGACCCGATTGCCACTATGAGGTGGATCTCTGACATCGAGGGATGTTTCTATACATGTTCTTGTCCAGAGCACTTGAGGGTTTGGTTCGCCTTGAACCAGCTCCGCCTGGGAGCGAAGGATTGGTGGAAGTTCGTGATGGCGAACTTCACTTTGGTTGAGATTTTCGAGGTGAATTGGGAGAGGTTCACCGCTATGTTCAGAGAGGATATGTTCCCCCGATGGAGAGGGAACGGTTGATTCAGGAGTTCTTGACCCTCAAGCAGGGTACTGATTCTGTGGCAATCATCACCAGGAAGTTTCATGAGAGGGCGATGTTTTGCCTTGAGAAGGTGTCATCTGAGCACTCGTATGAGCCGTTATCTGAGTGTGATGAGGAGAGATATTCAGGAGTTCGTGGCAAACTCAACTTACCGGACATTTGCTGAGCTCCAGGAAAATGCCCGGAAGAGGGAGATCGAGTTGGAGACTCAGGCCAGGGAGGAGGTCGAGTCTCAGAGGATGGATCGGCGGCCAGCTCAGTCTCAGCCGGCAGCCAAGCGGGCTAGACCTGCTGATTCGAGATCTTGGGGTGCGAAAGGCCGCACTTGTGGGAAGTGTGGTAAGAGTCACGAGGGGTCGTGTAGGGCTGGGATGTGCTACAAGTGTGGGAAGAAGGGGCATATCTCGAGGGATTGCCCCAAGGAATTTTCGGTTTGCTTTCATTGCAACTAGACCGGTCATCGGAAGGCCGAGTGCCCGCAGGTTCTTTAGGGATCAACGTAGGGATCTGCGCCTGCTGCTAGGGCTACCGAGGTTCGGCCGGTGAAGGCCGAGGCCCCGAAGGCTCGTGGGAGAGCATTTTGCCATGGGGGCGCCTATTCTTTTTGTCAAGAAGAAGGATGGTTCGCACTGGATGTGCATTGATTATTGTGAGTTGAATAAGCTAACGGTTAAGAACCGTTACCCTTTGTCGAGGACCGATGATTTGTTCGATCAATTGCAGGGAGCATCTTGGTTTTTCAAGATAGATTTGAGGTCTAGTTATCATCAGGTGAGGGTGCGGGAGGAGGACGTCCAGAAGACAGCATTCCGGACTCGTTTTGGGCATTACGAGTTCAAGGTAATGCCTTTCGGACTCACCAACGCACTGGCGGTGTTCATGGATCTCATGAACAGGGTGTGCAGACCGATGTTGGATCGCTCAATGATCATGTTCATTGACGACATATTGGTGTATTCGAGATCCCGAGAGCAGCATGAGGAGCATTTGAGGGAGATCCTCGGAGTTCTGAGATCGGAGAGACTTTATGCCAAGTTCTCCAAGTGTGAGTTCTGGCTACGAGAGGTTCAGTTTCTGGGGCACCTCGTTAACTAGAATGGGATATCGGTCGATCCGGCCAAGATCGAGGCGGTCATGAGGTGGGAGGTGCCGAGATCACCCACCGAGATTAGGAGTTTTCTGGGTTTGGCCAGCTATTATCGGAGATTTATTAAGGATTTCTCCAAGATCGCTGTGCCACTCACCAAGTTGACCCGGAAGGGTGTTGTGTTTTCTTGGGGTCCGGAGCAGCAGACCTCGTTCGAGACACTTCGCCAGAGATTATGCGAAGCCCCAGTGTTCGCCCTTCCAGAAGGGATGGAAGATTTTGTGGTATATTGTGATGCATCGATATCCGGATTGGGAGCGGTGCTTATGCAGAGGGGGCATGTGATTGCATATGCATCGAGGCAGCTTAAGCCTCATGAGTCGAGATATCCCACTCATGATTTGGAGTTGGGAGCGGTAGTGTTCGCTCTCAAGATGTGGTGACATTATCTGTATGGGGTTCGGTGTACGATATACACGGACCACAAGAGCTTGAAGTATTTGATGGACCAGCCCAACCTGAATATGCGCCAGAGGAGGTGGTTGGACGTGGTCAAGGATTATGATTGTGAGATCCTGTACCACCCGGGCAAGGCTAATGTTGTAGCCGATGCATTGAGTCGTAGGGCGGAGGGCGCCCCATTTCGAGATGTCTGTTTGAGATTGACAATGATGACCCCGGTGTTGGATGCTATTCGTGGGGCCCAGGTTGAGGCTGTGAAGCCAGAAAGCCAGAAGAGAGAGCGAGTTGTCGGGTTAGTATCGGAATTGGTTACCGATAGCCGGGGGCTTATGACATTTCATGGTCGGATTTGGGTACCGTCCGTGGGCGGCACGCGTACCATTTTGATGGAAGAGGCTCATCGATCGAAATTCTTGATCCATTCTAGGGCCACTAAGATGTATTTGGACCTGAAAAAGGATTATTGGTGGCCCTGTATGAAGAGGGATGTCGCATGGTTTGTAGAAAGGTGCTTGACTTGTCGCAGGGTGAAGGCCGAGCACCAGCGTCCACATGGTAAGCTGCAGCCATTAGAGATTCCCGAATGGAAATGGGAACAGATTACCATGGACTTCATCACCAAATTGCCAAGGACTGCGAGGGGTGTCGATGCAATTTGGGTAATTGTGGACAGATTGACAAAGAGTGCTCACTTCCTGGCCATTAGTGAGAGCTCTTCTGTGGAGAAGTTGGCAAAGATGTACGTGAGAGAGGTGGTATCGCGGCATGGAGTGCCGATATCGATCGTCTCAGATCGAGATGTACGTTTCACTTCCAGATTCTGGAAGAAGTTTCATGAGGAATTGGGTACGAAACTGCATTTTAGTACCGCATATCACCCACGGACTGATGGGCAGAGTGAGCGAACGATTCAGTCGCTCGAGGACATGCTACGGGCATGTGTGTTGGATTTCGGCGGGAGTTGAGACATGTATTTGCCCTTGGCGGAGTTTTCTTATAACAACAGCCATCATTCGAGCATTGGCATGACGCCCTTTGAGCTGTTGTATGGGAGGAGTTGTCGAACCCCTATTTGCTGGGGAGAAGTAGGGCAGCGTGTGATGGGCAGCACCGAGATTGTGTTTCAGACGAGAGAGCAGATCCAGCAGGTCAGGCAAAGGTTGTTCACCGCTGAGAGTCGTCAGAAGAGTTATGCGGACAGACGCCCGTTCGAGCTCGAGTTTCAGGTCGGCGACTTCGTGCTCCTGAAGGTCTCTCATTCGAAAGGAGTGATCCGATTCAGGAAGAGGGGCAAGTTGAGGCCCTGGTATATTGGTCCTTTCAGGGTGATCGCGAGGGTAGGCAGGGTAGCCTATCGTTTGGAGTTGCCAGCAGATTTGGGTCAGATTCATGACACTTTCCACGTGTCGCAGTTGCGAAAGTGTATAGTCGACGAGTCGGCAGTGGTGCCATTAGTAGATATTCAGGTGGATGCGAGCCTGAATTATTCTGAGAGACCAGTGGTGATCAGGGATCGGAAGATCAAGGTTTTGAGGAACAAGGAAGTGCCACTGGTGCAAGTCCAGTGGCAGCATCGGAAAGGGTCAGAGTTGACTTGGGAACCGGAGCGTGAGATACGGGAGCAGCATCCGGAGTTGTTTGTAGAGTGAGACTTCGAGGGCGAAGTCTGATTCTAGTGGGGGAGAATTGTAACACCCGGATTCCTAGGTATGATGTTTTGTTCTTTTATTTTTGGGTGTTGGGGTGAGACTCGGCGAGTTGGCGTCTAGACTCGTCGAGTATGGTCGCGGATTGGTACGCGAGTTCACAGCTGGACTTGGCGAGTTCATGAGTGGACTCGGCAAGTCCACGCTGTTTAATGAAACCCTAATTTCCAAGGTTTGAGACCTATTTAAAGGGTCTTAGGGCTGTCATTTGCGGCCACCAACCCACAGAGAGAAACCCTAAAGAGATCTAGAGCGTTTGTGAGGAAGGGGAGGCCAATCTTGAACTTTTTTGGGTGTTTTTGCAAGAAGGAAGTGTTCAAGGCAAGAGGAGGCTGAAGGAGGTGCGATTTTGGTGGTTTTGAGCTTATAAAGATTGTATTGAGGTATTATTCTTGGACCTTCTTCAATTTTTGGTGTAGATTCTTAGTGTTAGGGTTTGCTAACCCTTTTAGAGGTTGATTAAGTGGTGTATTTGGTCCCTTCTCGAGTTTGTGTTCTAGATCTGGACCCAAAAAGGTCCAGAGACCTTAACCCTTGGAGCTTTATGAGTCATTTCGGGAGTTATGAGCTTGGAATGTCATTTTTGGGGCTAAATCACCATTTTGGACCATTTAGATGTTATATGTGTGTCAAGGTCCGAACTTTACGTGATTATCATGCTTGGGGAGGCCAGATCTATGATTATATGGAACAGATCTGACCTCAGAAGTTGCTTTGAGTTTGTGCATGGCATGAACTCGCCGAGTCCAAAGAACAGACCCGACGAGTAGTATGAAGGTTGCCCGTTAATCACTCAGTGAGTGGACTTGTCTAGTTAGGGGAATGACTCGGTGAGTCAGGGAGAGTCAGGGGTCTGAGTTCAAGTTGGAACTCGCCGAGTTGTTCTTGAGACTCGGCGAGTTGAGTCGGGGTGGCCCCGCGATTCATGCCAGGTGGAACTTGTCGAGTCAAGGGGAGTACTCTACGTGCCAAGAGAGGATCTAAGAGAGTCAGTAGACACGTGTAGACTCGCCCAGTCGACCTAGTGCACTCAACGAGTCGGGTCAAAGTTTAACCATTGACCTTGTTGACTTTTAGGGTTGAGTACAGTTGTATTTATGAGAGTATTACTTTATGTGATTAGGCGGAGGCTAGATCACACTTCTTCCGAGTCAGATATTTACCGAGACATCGAGGTGAGTCTTCTCACTATACGTTACATAGAGTGGTACTATGCGATGACCAAAGGGTCTTATGTGTTATGTGTGAGATTATGTGCTATTTGATATTTGTATGTTGTATGATGATATAGACCGGACCGGAGGGTCCAACGAGCTATGACTGGACCAGAGGGTCCATAGAGCTACGGGAGTGGAGGGTCCCGCTAAGACACATCGACCAGAGGGTCGTATTATAGCCTCGAGTGGCGTATGTGTTGTATGTGGTATTTTGGGGAACTCACTAAGCATTTATGCTTACAGTTGTTGTGTTATGTGTTTCAGGTACTAGTGATGAGCGCGGGAAGGCGCCGACATGATTCATACACACACGCATTGGAGTTTTTATAGAGATTCTGGGGAGATGTTTTGTAACAATAACATTTGATACAATGTGTTTGACATTATTTTATGAATGAATGAATGTTTTAAAAATGATAAATTATTTTGAAAATTTACGTTGTTACACCAAAAATCAAAGAAATTTAAAATTTTCAAAATCAACCATTACCCAACATTGTTTACAAAAAGAGACATTGTTTCAAAAGCATTATTTCAAATCAGAGTTCCTAAGACCTAGTGACATAAAATAGGAAGTTGTGTATGATCATGCCTTTGCTTTCCCACAATCCTCAGATGTACCTGAAACGATAAACTAAAGTCGATAAGACAAAGCTTAGTGGGTACCCCCAAAGTACCAGCACACCACATAGCAAACAAGCATACAAATATGAGCAGCCAACCTGACTGGACCGCCTCGCAGAGCCTATAACCTATTTGGACCGCTCTGTGAGCCTTCGATATGACTGGACCGCCTAGCAGGGCCTACAGCCTATCCGGACCGCTCTACGGGCGACCGGCCTGACTGGACCGCCTAGCAGAGCCTACAACCTATCTGGTCATCCCCAGGTGTCTTGGCCTAGATCACAAAGCAGGACCGTCTTAACCTAACACAATACGTCGACATATGCAATAAATAAGGATAAACATAGAGCCAAAAAATACATATCTACTAAATAGCTACAAACTAGGATAATACTATCCTAACCGGGATAAATAATCTAGTGGGCCGGTATTAGTGGCTTCGACCCATGGGTACAGTGAGGAAAACTCACCTCTCAGTCGGAATGCATGTTGAATAAATCTCTGCTCCAAAAACGACTTAATTATCACCTAACCAAAACCAAGGACCTAATCTTAATTAACAGCTCAAAATACCCAAAATACCCTTAGGTAAAATTTAGTCAAAACTCTGGTCAAAGGTCAAGGTCAATGAGTCAAATCAACTGACTATGCGGGACATACTTAGCTCCTACGTTGGGCGTACTAAAGCTTTGACTGGAATCAGGCGGTTGACCCCATACGTGCGACATACACTGGGTTGCGCACGACTTATGCACCAAAACACTTTTTCCTCAATAGGAGGTTAATACATTAAGCTCTCACGTCCAAATTGCAGATCCAAGGCCAAAATACCACTAAGAGTCATAATGTTTCCAACTTTATGAGTTTGCATGCCCATTAAGTGCTTAATACCAACAAACTTAACTTCTTAACACCTAAAGACCTTCTAGATCATGCATGGGGAAGAACTAAGCATCAAGGTCTCATTTTTATGACTGAAGACCCCTCATTGGGCCTGAAGGATGACTTATTTGGTTAAGAGCATTCCATTCTCAAGATTCACCATAGTTGGGACCAAAAATGCCCTAAATGAAGAAATTACTAGATCAATAAGATAAGATGATAAAGCTAGGAGCTTTTTACCTCATGGAAGTTGCTAGCAAGTAGAGAATCCCATATCCAAGCTTCTTCCAAGCTCCAAGGTCCTTCTACCACCTTCTTCTTCTTCTTCTTTAAGAACACTACCAAAACACACAAATGAGATCAAAATGCACTCTTTTTTACTTAGGGTTAGCTAGAGGGACAATTTTTAGGTGGAGGCTGATGAGGGTGAAGGTCTTGGAGCCATACACAGGATTATATATGGTGCAAACCCTCAAACTAGGGTTTTAGGTCTGAACAGCGTATGCGCTGTGTACCTGAAGAGTACGCCGAGCGTACACATGCAAGGCCTACTTCCTTCATGCATGAGTACACCACACGTACACCTCGAGTACGCACGACGCACAAACCAAAAATACCAACCTTTTTTAAATTTAGGCTTAAATATGTACCTTCTCGAGGTGGGTGTTACACCCGGGGCGGTCCAGATAGGTTGTAGGCCCTACGAGGCGGTCAAGTTAGTCTGAAGGCCCGTAGAGCGGTCCAGATAGGCTGTAGGCCCTGCAAGGAGGTCCAGTCAGGCCTAAGGCTCATATTTTCATGCTTTGTTTGTTTTGTAGTGTGTTGGTACTTTGAGGGAACTCACTAAACTTTAGCTTACATTTTTAGTTTATTGTTTCAGGTACTTCTGAGGATCATGGGCAGCGAAGGCCTGATCATACACATCTTCCTATTTTCATGATATAGATTTTAAGGACACTCTGATATGACTTTACTTTTGAAACAATGACTCTATTTGTAAACATTGATGTTTAATGGTTGATTTAAAAGTTTTAATTTTTTATGATTTTTGGAGTGTAACATTAAATAAGAATTCAAGGTTTTAAAAACCGAACCGTAGACTGAACCGAATGTTTTACCGGTTCGATGGTTCAACTGGTCCAACCGGTCAGACCACCGAAAAAACCGGATAATGTCATAATTATATTATTATTAATTGAAAATATAAAAAATACAATAAATAAATAAAATATATTATTAGAATTCCTAGTTTTATCGGTTCAACCGGACCAGTTTTTACTGGTTCATAACACGAACAGTTTTTTGGCCTGTAAGAACCGGATCCGAGACTGGTTTCCCTGTTAAACAGGTTGAACCAGCCGATTTGTTCTAGTTTTGAAAGCATGGAATACACAATCCAAATAGCAATTTGGTTCATAATCTCATTATTAATCTATTTCAAAAACAAGAAAAAGGTTTTAACACCTAAATTCAGAAAGTAAAAACAATATGAAATCAATTGGAATACTAATCATGATCAGAATAGCAAACTGGATATTCTTCGTCCTGAATTAGCTCTCGAATTCATCAGATCTTCGCTCCATATCTGCTCAACGTTCCTCCGGCCGCCTTCTAGACCCTTAAAATGGCAACTATAAGTTGTATTGTCGAAGAAATTGAAGTAGGTTGTAAGATATATCATTAGGGTTAATTTTCAGATATATTTATAGTTTTCAACGACACCACGATGTAGTATCGGGTTTCTGTGTTGTACCTAAATTCGTCGACATGGAAAAAGTAGATTTTTTTTTTAATTTTTCGAAAAGACGCGACATGTCTTTAAATGGGTACGACACGCCTCTTAGATAAATTCAGCGTTTTCTCCAGTTTTCTATTCTAGCTCCATTTTTCAGCATTTGTGCTTTCTTTACGCTCTAAAAACATGTAACACCCAGAATCAGAAAGACCAAGAAGAGAAAGGAAAATCTCTAATTCAAAAGTCAACTCGTCGAGTCCAGGGAGGAACTCGACGAGTCGGAGCAGGATCCGGGCATAGAGTAAATGACCGACTCGGCAAGTCTGGTCTGGGCGAAAAAAACCTAATCTCGGGGATTGTGCCCTATTTAAAGAACATTACATCCCTTCCCCAGCCTCTTTACTCCCCTTTTGAGATCCAGAAACCCTAAATCGTGAGTGAGAGTCCTTGGAAGCAATTTGGAGCTTAGATAAGTGGGTTTGTGAAGAGATATTGAAGATCAAGAAGCTTGGAGCAAAGGGTTTTGTAGAGAGTTGGATTATTCTTCAGTGGGAGGTCATCCTTGAGGTAATAAGCTGTCGCTTTGGCTTTATTACAATTATATCTATTCTTGAATGAGATTTTGGGGCTATTTTGGTAAGATTGAGATATATTTCGGGTTGGGGCTTAGATCCGAGGTTGCTACTTCAGATCTAGGGTTGTGATGGTCCAGAATGTCTTAAAGCAGCAGTCAGTGAGTTAGTGGTGAAGCCCCTTTGTCTTAAACACTATCCCTAGAGTGTTTTGGGCCTTTAGCTCCTTGGTTTCACGTAAAGTTTGCAACTTTATGTGGGGGTTAGACTTTAGAAGAGTGGATCTATGGGTTGGAGCCCCTGCATGGCTCGAAAAGCCACTGTATGGATAGAGAACTGAATAGACTCGGCGAGTCACATGGGTGTACTCGGCGAGTTGCATGAACATGAGCATGGACTCGGCGAGTTGAAGAACAACTCGGCGAGTCTGTTGAAGATTGCCTTGGACTCGGAGGTTCTGTTCTTGGACTCGGCAAGTCTGGTCGCAGAACCTCAACCTTTTCTGGTTAAGACGCCGATCAGTGAGTTGAGTGGTGACTCAGTGAGTTGGACAGGATGGGACTTAGAGATCGTTGAGCTCGACGAGTCTTGGGGTGACTCGGCGAGTTGAGTTGTATTTTGAGAGTTTATGAGTTAAGAACTCGAAGATTCTATGAGTTGACTCGGCGAGTCGAGTCAACTGGAAGGTTGACTTTGACCAGGACATTGACTTTGACCAGATTTGACTTAGTTTGACTTCTAGAGTTCAATTTGGAGCTAAGTGTTATATTGATATTAATAGCTCGAGGAGCTAGTGGAGCAGCGGTTAGGAGAGCTGTCGGACAGCAGCCAGAGGGTTATCAGCAAAGTTCAGCAGTGCAGGTGAGTTTCCCTTGTGTGAATGGGTCTACGGCCACAATGCCGACCCATGTAGTTATGAGTAGGAAGACCCGGGGGTTAGCCCTAGGCACAGTATGTTAGTATGACATTCAGGACTAAGGTCTAATGTTAGTGGGCGGGTGCCCAAGGAATGGTTTGTATGATAGTTATACTTGTTGTCTGTGTGATACATGTATGTGCCTGGTAGGGAGGTGAGTGTGGGTGAGGTCCCGTATCTCACCAATAGAAGAGTGTGGACGGTGTTTCATACCTCATTAGCAGTAGAGCAGGGGCGAGGCCCAAGTAAGGAAAAAAGTGAGAATGGGTTGGGACCGTATCTCACTGTCAGTAGGAGCGTGGACGGGGTTCCATGATTCATCAGTAGCAGGACAGGGGCGAGGCCCAAGATAGGTGAGGCCTTATTACAGTAATCCAGTAGAGTATGTTAGTTATGTGTTGTGATATGATTGTATGCTAGTATATGTGAGCGGGCGGGGCCCGGAGACAGGCGGGGCTTAAGGAAAACATATCTGTACGCCGAGCGGGGCTCGAAGCCAGGTGGGGCCTGGTGGCGGACGGGGTCCGATAGCGGGCGAGGCCCAATGTAGCGGGCGGGAGCCCAGTATGTGGTTATGTGCTCAGTGTTATGTATGACATATATGGATCAGTAGATGTGTATGGTATGCGGTAGGTTGGGGAACTCACTAAGCTTGGTGCTTACGGTTTTCAGTTTTGGTTTCAGGTATTCAGTTTTCAGAAGAGGAGCTCGGGAGGGTTGCAGTGCACACACCATGACAAGTTAGTCTGGGATGGTTACTCTGATAATTAAACAAGTGTTTTGGAAATGAAACTATGATTTGTCATATACACATTTTTTGTATGTTTGAATCACTTAACGCTTTGAATTAGTATTGTTTTCAAAAGAAATTTTCCGGCTTGAAATTTGGGATGTTACACAACATATTATATCTGTAACTAAACATTTCAAAACATTTTAAATATTATATATCTTAAAATATAACATTTTATTAAAATATATTAAGATAATGGCAAAAAATATATAGTTAATTAAAGACATATCAAGTCGCTTCCTCGTCATCATTCAACTTTTGTTCTACTATTCCGTCAACTGTTATTTTTTTCATGTTGTTTTTGTTGTTTATTTCGGCTCTTGAGTTTCAGCAACGATTATATCATCTTCGTCATCAAAAAGTTGAGTGTGTGAAGGTTGTGGTTGCTAGTATTGAAAACAATTTTGTTAATATTGGTTAGGGTTGGGTTGTTGGTATGGGGATTGTAAATAAAGATTTTGTTGAAATGGAATGGGATAGAATCAATGGTATGGAAATTAGTTGTTGACATATGGTTGTTGTTGAATCGGTTTTCCTTATAACAAATTCATAAAACCTTGTCTTGAATCATAATTTGATGTGTTTGGACTATTTGGGTAGTTTGAGTATTGATCCATAGGTAGAAGAGAAACATAAGTAAAACTGTATAGAACATAGTAGTATGTTAAATGTTAAATGTTAAATATAAAGGTTGGTATTTTATAGTAGTTTAGTTTTTTTTTTAAATATTTTTTTTAAATCAAACAGTCTTGTGGCTATTCAGTAAGCAAAAACATGCGCGATCAAGTGTCAAGGAAACTACAATTCATCACCATGACGTTCAATAACGCCATGCATGGATGGGGGGCGCCCGCATGACTTGTAAGTATGGCACACGTTCTTTTAATGCCCACTCCGAACAACCTAGTACCACCTTCCTTACCTTTAACATCAATGTGGTCCAATGATCTTTTTAAATAAGAGCTAGGGTTAAAATTGCTTCTCTTCTTGTTCATATACATACTCAATTGAAGAATTGGAGGACCGGGTGAAATCTCTGCTAATAATATGGATTCTCTAATCAAGGAAGCCTTTTTATGATAGCAATATATATATATATATATATATATATATATATATATATATATATATATATATATATATATATATATATATATATATATATATTGCCAAGAAACTTCAACAAGCACTACAAACTTCAATGCCATGTAACTACAAATTATAAGGTTTTGTCACCTCTCCAACTATCTCCCTATTAGGCGGAATTTTTTCGACAAAGTACTAGTTTACAGATCGACCATAGAAGAAAACTTATGCTTGATATCAATTAAGCTTCCTTTCAAGACTTTCATTTCAAGACTGTAATGTTATATATCCCAATAATTGTAACATTTCAATCTTTAAAAGCCATTACAAATCATTAGACCCCTTCCATTCCAATTCCATTTTTGTAACATCAAAACGGTATTAAATATTTAATTTCCAACCACACACAAGTTTATATATGTACTTTTGAGCTTTTATATGATTAATCATTCTCTTCTAATAAGTAGAGTTTCATAAGGCATGTTAGCCAATTTTGTATATACGTTTTCGAATCTAACAACAAAGATCCGTGTTTTAATGGATCATCTACATCAAAGTGAAGTAAGTGGAAAGATGAAGAGAATAAATCACTATCACTTAGAGGGTGTTTGGATAGGTAAAAAAGAGGAAGCGTATAGCTTATTGTTTATCTCTATCGCTATAAGCTAAGTTTAAGTGCTTGCATAGTAAACACTAAAAATCAGCTTATTGTGTTGTTTGTTTAAGAATTTTATTAATTATAAAAAATAAAATTAAATTAAAAAAAACAACACACACATAATCATCTCCCACCTCCCAACCCGAATACATTTAGAACGTTTGGTAAAAGTAAATAATCTATAAACTAACTTTCCGTAATTTAGCATTCGATAAAATAATTTATCATAACTTAAAAAATAACTTATAATTATCAGTTAACCCAATGCTGGTCCTGAGGAACCAAATATCATCAAAGACCTTGGACGAGCAAAAAAAATGAGCTTTTATTGTTATTATAAGTTTTTATTTTTAAATAAAAATATATAATAAAAATTCCCCCCCCCCCCCCCCCCCCCCCTTAGAGTTTAATAGTTTTTGTGTTTGAATTATCTTTTTAGAGACCAAAAAAGTCCTTTTAGGAAAAGATAAAAGGTAAAAGATGTTTGGTAAAAACACTTTTAAAAGTTATTTTTCAATTTTAAATATAAAAAAAATAAACTTTTTGGAAAAATCAGAAAACCTAATTTTGGCCTCTCAAAAAATAAGCCAAACACCCTTTTGACTTGTTAGATTTAAAAGTTTCCTCCATTTCGCCATCTTAATTTACTAATCATGAAATCTTATTTTTATTCAATTCAATCCAATCTGACCATTAAATTATCTGCTTCGATACAAACCGGATTTCATGCAAAAGATGATCGCTAACATTTTAAAATACTAATCATCTTGTCTCCATATACTTTATTTTAAACATGACAGCCAATCCATGATTACTTGCTCCAATTTAAATAAAAAAATGCATCATAATTGCCCATTATCAAATTAAGTAAACTGATGAAATTATTGTTTTATGCTATTTTTAAATTTCAAAACCTTTTTTTTATAAATAAACATGATTCCTCCACTCAATCATTTGGATTTTCATGTTATTAAATTAATTCATGGAAAACAAAAACTTATGACGATCTTTTTATAAGCAAATATCTTTATTTTGTTGGGATTACATTAAAATAGGAAAACCTAGAAAGGTCTAAAATCAAACAAAATAAATTCAGACATAAAAGGTTTTTATGTGGATTTATTCAACAAAATTGAATTATTATTATTAAGTTAAGTTATTAATTTAAAGCGTTTGATATGTTTAACTCTAAATAATATATATTTTATTTTTATGTCAAACCGATTAAATAAAAAAAGAGAAATTAAATATCCTCCTACTTTTGTTCTTACAAATCCTCCTATCAAATTAAATGATTACATGTGTCATTTTATTATATTTAGATATCATTAAATGAACATTAAATATAACACATGTCATCATTTAATTGGTAGGAAGGTTTTTAGGAACAAAAAATAGGAAGATATTTGATTTCTCTTAAAAAAATATCAGTTAAAAATAAATCAAAGTTGTTAAAAAAATATATATTTTTTTTTGATTTATACAATTTGTAGAACTGTTTTATCCAAAATTTAAAATGTTTTCATAAATAACATAGCTTTATACTATATATAACACATTACTTCTGTATCGACAAAATAAACAAGCTTCTTATTCAACCCTTATTGGTAAGGACAAGAAATTATTCGTTTCGATTTAAAACTACTTTAAAACATTATCTATTTATCGCTTTTCCAATTTTTGTTATGATAATCTTAAATAATCCACTTACTACTACGTAAATACAAGTTTAGTTTCAAATGATGCCTCCACTTCCCATTCATTAACAAACAAACATTTTAAAAATCATGGCCGGTGGTGGCGGCACCAATCAATGGCTAGGACCGGGCCATCATGGACCCACGGTCGGTGCCAGCACAAATTCTCTATACATAGGACCCTTCTTAGCCACATGTTTAAATGTTTAATCAGCCTCGCTTTAAAACTTAAATAATTATATTATTTTAATATTCTGAATTTAAGCGCTATATAACACACTCTTGAAACCATTCACAAATCACACTTTACCAAGTCACCCATCTCATCCTTTGACTTTTAGCTTCAAAGAGCTCTAAAAATGGTGAAGTTGACAATCGGTAGCATTGGTGACTCTTTTAGCGCAGGTTCAGTCAAGTCTTACTTGGCTGAGTTCATTGCTACCCTTCTTTTCGTGTTTGCGGGTGTCGGGTCAGCTATTGCTTATGGTATGATACATTTCTTTCTTAAACCATATAAAATGAAAACATGCATTCTTTTCATTACAATCTAACGTATAATGGAGTTTTATAAACTTTTCAGGTAAGCTCACAGCAGATGCAGCACTAGACCCCGCAGGATTAGTTGCAGTGGCAATAGCCCATGCATTTGCACTCTTTGTTGGGGTTTCAATAGCAGCCAACATCTCCGGAGGCCATTTGAATCCAGCTGTCACCTTCGGATTGGCTATTGGTGGTAACATCACCATCATAACCGGTCTATTTTATTGGATTGCCCAACTTCTTGGATCCGTCGTTGCATGTTTCCTCCTACAATTTGTCACCGGTGGCTTGGTGAGTTTTCATATATCATATCTTCGGTGCTAAAACAAGCTCTGATTCAAAACATTGGATTTGTATTTACTTATTTGGAATTTGACAGGCCGTTCCAACCCACGGAGTTGCTAGTGGCATGAGCAGTATTCAAGGAGTTGTGTTTGAGATTATCATAACTTTTGCTCTAGTCTACACTGTCTATGCCACCGCTGCTGACCCTAAAAAAGGATCACTCGGAACCATTGCACCCATCGCAATCGGCTTTATTGTTGGAGCCAACATTTTGGCTGCTGGAGCTTTCAGTGGTGGCTCAATGAACCCAGCTCGGTCATTCGGCCCGGCTGTTGTTAGTGGAGACTTCTCACAAAACTGGATTTACTGGGTCGGCCCACTTATTGGTGGTGGGTTGGCTGGATTAATCTATGGTGATGTTTTCATTGGATCGTACGAGGCACTTCCAGCCTCAGGAGACTATGCTTAAGTATATTCTTGTTCTACTCACTTTCTTTTGGGTTTGTATTTCATGTACTTTTGCTTAAAGGTCGAGGATGTAACATCCTTATTGTGAGGGCCATTCAAGAATTGTGGAGGGCAGGGTAAAACTAAGAATTGTAAAATAATCTTATGTAATCTTGAACTTGTACTCGGTTTTTCTTGGTTTCTTTGGAAAAATTTCATGCTTGCAATTTCGAAATGTGAATAAAAAAGAAGTTCCCATAATATGCACTTGTAGTTGTTGGTTTACAAATTCTTCTGTCGCTATTTATTTCTTTAAATAACGTACTATCGCAATTAATAATTAAATATTTTTGAACATATTTGAAATATAACAAAAAGGAAAGAATAACAATGACAACCCTAGAGTATACGGATGAACTTTAGAACCGGACCGCCGGTGTCAATGTCAGCTTCGGTTCCGGTCCTGATTTTTCAATTATTTTTTTTAAACTAGATATGTTGTAGAAGCTATGTTGTCTTCCCGGCCTGTAGATTATCTAATATTTTAACAAAAATATGACTTTTTACATTCTAAAATGATGTACAAACATTAATTTACATTCTGTAAAAAAAATAAGTAATTCTGACCTTATATGTCTGAGTTATGCGTATTTTAAAAAACGAGACAGATTCTAAATAAACAAAATGCCGAAACGGAAAAATCACAACATTAATATGTTTAAAGTTGATTCAATGTCTAACCTATTCAATGATATGTATTAAGCTATTATAATGATCGATGACTAGTGGTTTGAGTTTTGATTCGTTTCAAATCAAAAACAAAACTTACACTGTCAAGAGAATCAACACCAAAATCGGCATATTTGGTTGCAGGGACGTTTGTGCTCTCATTAATCGACAACCGATTAGTAATTGTGGCGTGAACTATTTTGAGTGTCTCGGGTTGAGCCTGTGGATAGAAGATGACGATGATTATGCCTTTTGATTAACATATGATAAACAGACTAGAATAAATAAGTTTTAAATTTTGTTAGATGTTAATCTTATAATGGAGCATGAAATCGTGATTTTAAAGCATTGAGAAAGTGGTAATGATATTTCATTGCCTTTAAGATCATAAATATTTGTCTAACGTGCAGCACAAACAAGTTTTAGAACATGTGAAATTAATAAGACAAAACTGTAAGAATGATCCCTGTTGTGACATCCCCATTTTCACGGCCAGAAAAGACCGATTTTGTTTATTCTTTGTAAAAATCAGAGTACTTCTTTTCATAAAATGTTGCGGAATTTGTTCCCAGAAAAACATGATAAATACGTTATTAAAACATTTTCGAAGGAACGTATTTTATTCATTTCAAAACGTTTGGGATGTCATCATCAATACAAAAACATAAGCATAAACAGAACTTACTTTTATTTACACTAGTGATCTACATCTCTTTAATCTCTCAGTGTAATGTGACTTCATAACAACACCTGTGACATAAATAAACTGAGTGGGTCAGGTTGGGAAACCTGGTGAGCACATAGGGTTTTCAACCCACAATAATATAATTATTATTTTTAAACATCAAACAATCAACCCAATTACCCATTCCCGTTATCCTCACATTACGTCCCTAAAACATCTAACACAAGGGACCTAGTCTAAGGACTATCATCGGGATGGACACTACTGCTAGGGGAATTCCTTAGCAATAAATATCCTAAAGGCAACCATGTAGGGGATGGAGTACACCTGGTGAGCACACAGTTCAAATAAACACACAGTTCGAATAAACACCTACAGGTTGCGAGCCTGCTAGTGTTCCACTGGACTGTGTAGAATAGTCCGTGGTCGTCATCTATACTCCGCTAGATGACTGGATCATCAATAACATCTATAACGAGGCCTCTCATTATTTCATTTTATCACACAGCAACTAATACATCTACCCATGTTTTACCCCAACATTTTCGTAGATATAAAATAAGTATACAGTTTAAATCATTGAAAACATGTATAAAAATGTTCATCCAGCATAGATAGGAAGTATTCTGGTAATATGCACACATAGCATGTAATTTATATAAAATACTTCATATCTATGTGTAAGCTGAAAGTAACTATGCACTCACAACACGTAATATATATTAAATACTTCATATCTATGTGTAAGCTGAAAGTAACTATGCACTCACCTGAGTAGGTGGTGACTCAGCACTCGGACAGCGCTTCGATACTCTAAAAACAATTTCCTTCGATAAAACCTAGTATCAATACCACTAGGGTTTAGTCTAACGATAACCGCGACAAACTAATAGTTTGACTATTATTATTATATAAGCGTTAAATAACACTCAATATAACTCATAATAATAGCCCAAATACTCATTATAAGTTCCTAACAATGTTACTATATTAAAACATAAGTTATACTAAAGATAGGGTAGGCATAGCTCACTTACAACGGGTTTTTCGCAAAACCGGGCTTTGCTGGAGCAGCGTTCCCGAGCCGAAAGGCTCTTTTCTCGGGACTCCGGGAGCCTCGGGGCTTCCTTCGGGTGCTAGGGAGTTTACCTAGGATTTTAGGGGGGTTAGGGAGGCTTAGATAGAAGTTCTAGAGTGAGAAATAAGGGTTTGAAGGTGTAAGAATGAATGGAACCCGGCACCTCTATTTATAGGGGTGCTGACTGACCTACTCGTTGAGTAGGAGGACCTACTCGCCGAGTTGGTGCACGTGGCAACCTTCTGGTGGTGCCACGTGTCCAATTCTGGTGGTGCCACGTCACCCCTATCGCATATCAGCCTTCAAACTTAGAAAAATCATAACTCTCGCATACGAGCTCCGTTTTCGACGTTCTTTATATCCACGTGTAGGTAAAATCAAGATCTACAACTTTCGTTTAGACTCCGTCGGCTAGTTCTCGATCGATCTTAAATTTAACAGTAGGAGGCGTTTAGAATGTTAAATGACCGCAAAGAATTCGTAACTCCTTCATACGGACTCCGTTTTCGTCTATCTTTTTACCGTTGAGTTCCTATTAATGAGATCTTCAACTCTTATTTAGGTCGCGTAAGCCAAAACCGCTCGAACTAAAATTCGAGTTTCGGACTGTACACTGCTAAGCCGAAACTTTGAAAAATCATAACTGCCTCATACGAAGTCAGATTTGGGCGTTCTTTTTATGGATTTTCTCGTTTTAACATACTATATGACTTTGGTTTAGACTACTAAGGCTAAAAAGTCTTCTATCGTAAATTCACTTTTTTACGCCTCCCGGTGCCGTACCGGTTTTGCCGAAAAACTTCGACGGGCCATAACTTCTTCGTTATAACTCGGATTTTAGCGTTCTTTATATGTACGGAAACCTTGTGAAATATTATACAACTTGGTTAAGATTATTTATTATAAATAATCTTTTGTCGAAAATTCATTTTCGACCCCTATAGCCTCTAAATTGACTAGCCCGGATCTGCGGGCGTTACACTTGTGGTGTGTCAAAACTAGCAAGTTTGGTCCAAAAGCATTTTGGCTTGCAAAGATGGTCCAATAGTTTGGTTTTGTTGCAAGTATGGTCCAATTTGATTTGAACTTTTTTGTATTGATGATTTTACCTTTTGTTATTTTATTTTTTATTACAATAATTAAAAAACTATTAAAAATAAAAATAAAATAAAATACTTCTCTCTCTCTCTCTCTCTCTCTCTCTCTCTCTTGTTGGCCACCATCCAACTTCATTCCCCTTTAATCTACAGTCCAACATCACCACCCTTGAAACAAACTCCGACCGTCGGCCAACAACACCGCTAATAATCACGGATACCAAATCTAATGACACTAATTCAAAAGGAAACCCTAAAATTTAAATTAAAAGCAAACCAAAATCAAACTTGAATCAAACCTTGAAAATAAAAATAGATTGAACGAAATTTAGATTCCAACTATCACTTAATACCAAGAAAAATAACGATCAAACTGGAAAAAGAAACCCAAACCATTTTTCTAAGAAACAACATCAATTCCCAAATAAAAGACTTGATTTTAGTCCTCGATAACAGCCTGTATCAAACCAGGAAAAGAAATCAAAACCATGGTTATAAAAATCCTTCATAAAACCCAAAAGACCCGATTTCAAATGGAAAAAACAAGAAAAACCCTACATCAAATCCCAAAAAATCACATTACCGATTGGAGATTAGGGTGATGGCCGTGTATCACAGAGATGATGTTGGAATCAATTTTTGCAATAGAGAAATACAAGGGTTGTGCAGTTATGAACAAAGGTTGGATCTTTGGTGGGTTTGCACATGGTGCAAAATATATACGAACAACCACCACTACTCGAAAAAGATGATGGTTGAGGGAGAAGGAGACACGACGAACAGATATGTTACAACTCGACCTCGTACCCCGTTGATCCTGTACATGGTGAACTCCAAACGTTACCGGAAACTGGAATCCACCAGCGCCATCTTCGTCTTTGCCTCTGGAAACCGAAATCACCACCGCGACTGATTGCTAGGCAATAAGTTGTCTTCTCCGGTGGTGGTAAGTTGTCTTCTCTGGTGGCGGTGGAAGGATGTTGGTGAAGGGGAAGAAATTTGGAAAGCTTAAGCCATTGTAGACGAATGAGAAGTAAAGAACGATTTGAAACCAATTGAGAGAGAGAGAAAGAGAGAAAGAGGTATTTTATTTTTGTTTTATTTTTAATAGTTTTTTAATTGTTGTAATAAAACAAAAAATGAAAAATAAAATAATAAAGGGTAAAATCGTCAATACAAAAAAGTTCAAAACAAATTGGACCAAAATTGCAACAAAACCAAACTATTGGACCATCTTTGCAAGCCCAAACGCTTTTGGACCAAACTTGCTAGTTTTGACATACCACAGGTACCATTCTTGCAGTTTTGTCAATTAATAAAGGTAGAAACTGAATAGCACGCGGAAAAGAAAAAAGTTACAAAGATCATAGATTATGGGCATGAAGAAGAAGGTGTCTCTTTGGAAGGGAGGAATGTAGGAGACGAAATAAGTGGAAGGGAAACAAAAACTAGAATAAAATAAATATGAGGGATCCCTAAAAATTTAAAGGATCTTGCACCCAATGAAAATTTTGAATGAAATAACACATTTATTGGTGTGATTATTGGAAAACCGTACCAAAAAATACATTTATTAGTGTGGTTTTGAAAAACCGCATCAAAAATGCATTTATTAATACTACGGTTTTGGAAAATGACATCAAAAAATACATTTATTAGTGTGATTTTGGAAAACAGCATCAAAAAATAAATTTATTAGTGCGTTTTAAGAAAACAGCAGCAAAAAATGCATTTGTTAGTGCGGTTGATTAATCTATTGATGCAAAAGTGTTTTAATGGTGCGGTTTTAGACAACCACCACATCAACAAAAAAAAACTCATTGCACCAAAAAATACGTTTTGTACCAGTGTAAAATAAAATGAAGTACACACCAAATTACATTCTAGAAAAAAAAATATAAGCAATTATGACTTCATATTAGCAATTTATGCCCATTTAAAAAAACATGAGACATTAAAAAAAAAAAAAACAAAAAAAACAAAAACAAAAAGATGCTAGAAATACAAAATACACAACATTGGTATTATGTCTTTTCGGGGTCTATATCTAATTTAATATCTAACCAAAATATATGTTTGTATTGTCTAAAATAAAGTATAAACCTTAAATTACATGTTGGAAAAAAATTAATTAATTCTAACTTCATATGAATGAGTTACGTGCATTTTAACAATCAGTATAAATTTTGGTTTGGTTTTGGTATTTTAGAACCGAAGAGGTTTTAGAGTGGAGATCCAGTAACCAAACTTTATTGCTAAATTTTGTCCAATTCCGGTCAAATTTTCTGAAAACTTATGGTTTTTTAGTAAAATAAAACTTAGGGTTTTTTCCAAGCATTTGTATAAAACTTAAGACTTTTTTTGTATTTGCCCTTTCTTTTATTAAACGGATTTTTTTTAAACAAATGATATTTGTATATCTATAACAAGAGCTTATTTAATAATTACACATACAAATAGCATAATATAATCATAGAATATGTATTGTACGAAAGTACGTATAAAATAAATTTTTTACTATATGTAAAAAAAGTTTATGTATAAAAATGTATTTTTATATGTATAAAAATCGTATTTGATATATATATATATATATATATATATATATATATATATATATATATATATATATATATATATATATATATATATATATATGTTTAGGTTATATGGAAAACAAGAAACCCCTAAAAATCATAAAAATGCATAAAAAAATATTTAGACATCACAAATCTTTTTTTTTTTTGGTTTTATATTATGAATTTTCGCAGCTTTTTATGTATTTTCGCTGAAAAAATTTTTGAAAAAAAAAATCGATTTTTTTTTCAGCGAATTTCAAAAAAAAACCTGTGATTTTTTTTGTATTTAAATTCAAAAAAAAAAGATTTGTGATGTCAATAAATTTTTATGATTTTTAGGGATTTTTTTTCCATATAACCCTTCCTTTTATATATATATATATATATATATATATATATATATATATATATATATATATATATATATATATATATATATATATATATATATATATATATATATATATATATATATATATATTGTCTTTTGTATGTATTTTATGTTTTCTAAAATATCGAATATGATTTTATGCATACACAAATACATAATAATATATTCTTTATACATAATAATGTTTTCTACATTTAATAAGTGAAAAGATATTTTATACATATAAAGTACATATAGTACCTATTACATACTTATAGTATGATATTTGTATGTTAAACATTAAATAAATTGTTTTTATAGATATACCAATATTATTTGTGTATATAAATTTGTTTCACAAAAGGACCGGTAGATACCAAAAAGTCCTAAGTTACACACTTGGTTGGAAAAATCCCTAAGTTTTCTTTTACGCAAATATCATAAAGTGTTGTTTGGTTCACAAAATGTTTCTGAAAGAATTGGAATTGAAAATACAAAAGAAAATTTGTCAGGAATTTGAATCTAATTACATATCCTATTTGGTTGGGAGGAAATGAAGTTTGAATTAACTCTAGATTTGTTGGTTCACAGAAAATGGATTTTGAATCCATTAAAAAGGACAAAATTACATTTTTTGTCGATTGTGTTTAATTTTACTTTATTTTAAAGCTTATATTCATTATATAAATTATAAAAATAGTAAAATCTCGGCGGTGGCGGCGGTAGCGTTGGTGGTGGTGTTGGCGGTAGCGGTGGTGTTAGTGGTGTTGGGTGATGGTAATGGTGGTGGTGGCGACGGTTGTGGTTGTGGTGGCCGCAACAATAATGGTAGTGGTGGTGGCGATAGTGGTGGTGTTGATGGCGACAGTGATGGTGGCTACGACGGTGATATTGGTGGCAGGGAAGGTGGTGTCGGTAGCGGTAGCAGCGGTGGGTGATGGTATTGGTGGTGAAGGTAACGATAATGGTGGTGGTGGCGGTGGAGGTGGTAGTGGTGGTGGCAATGGTAATGTTGGTAGGCGATGGTCATGGTGGCGACGACGATGGTAGTGGTGGTGGTGGCAGTGGTTGTTGGTGGTGAGTGATGATAGTGGTGGAGGTGATGGCGGAAGTGAAGGTGGTGCCGATGGTGGTATTCATGGCGGTGGATGTGTCGTCGGTGGTTGTAATGGTGGTGACAGCAGCAGTAGTTGTGGTGGTAGTGGCAGTGGATGTGGAGATGGTAGCGGCGGAGGTGATAGTAGTGGGGTGATTGTAATGGTAGCATTGGCGGTGACAATTGGTGGTCGGTATCACTAGTGGTGGGTGTTCGTTTTCTAATAATTAACAGGGGTATTTTTGTAATTTTCCACCTTCCTTGATGAGAAGGAAAGTTTTCCATGTTACAAATCAAAAATCACAACAATTTTAAACTTTTCAAAGCAACTCATAATCGTAAAATGTTTACAAAATAATTATTTCCAAAGTGTTCATCAATATCAGATTTTCCCAAAATCATAAAGCCATAAAACAGAGCAGGATGTGTATGGTCATACCTTCGCCTTTCTGCGATCATCAGAATTACCTGAAACAATAAACTAATAATGTAAGCCAAAGCTTAGTGAGTCCCCCTAAAGTACTACCACATAAACATAACAAACTACAACATGCATAAATGAGCCTTCTGCCTGACTGGACCGCCTCGCAGGGTCTACAGCCTATATGGACCGCTCTCCGAGCCTTCAGCATGACTGGACCGCCTCTCAGGGACTACAGCCTATCCAGAGCGCTCTCTAGGCCTTCGGCCTAACTGACCGCCTTGCAGGCCCTATAGTTTATTTGGACCGCCTCGGGTATCTTGGCCTTCAACACAAAGCATGACCACTTCAACCCAATGAAACGTAACATGTCGACATATACATAATAGATAAACATATAACCAGTCAACAAACAATCAGACAGATCTACTGATCACTACTACATACTAACATCCTATATACTAGGATACCGATCTAACAGATCTCTATAGCATAATAACATACTATTATATAACAGGTTATTCGATCCCAATGGGTATAGTTTATGGATCATATGCATTATATTACCAAGTTCAGAATACAACACGGAAAACAAACATATAAACTGTAATAAATATAGTTTATGAGGTACATACAGTTATTTATTCCAAAAAAGACTTTTCATTATTCTACACGTAACCGTCAATATAGCTTTGTGAGACATACGTCACGTACTTATCTAAGTACCAATGAAAGCCCTGAAATTATAACCAGAGTCTCCTGAAGGGAGAGTGTGACACTTATGTATAGATCTATACGGGACTGACAATCACGCACCTTAACTGTTTGCTACGGTTAGGCTGGCAGGCCCGAGGTGACAAATGTCGTGTCGATTGAGACTCCTGAAGAACGTCGTGTTCAAGCCAACTTAGGACATCAAGCATGGTTATGATAATTCATAATTTGGTATTGAACAATTCGATTAGTATATGAATAATTAAACAACTTCACATGGTTTTATTAAATAATGAAACTGCAATACAGTATTTTACAGTACCGCTGGTGGATCCAGAAACATACACTCACAAAATTTCATACAAGTACAACTATAGTATACTAATTTATTAATACAGAGAAACTTATATTTTCAGGAAACATTCCTTTTATGGTTTTATATGAATTAAAACAACATCACACTATTTTAGAGTACAACAACGTCTACACTTTTTTGGTCTTAGGGTATTAAGACTACAACACATTTACAACAAAAAATATAGGATTTTATGGGAGAACATACTTACAGTTTCAAGGAACAAATGACAGATGATAATTAGAAACATGCTTATGAACTCACCAACTTAATTGTTCACACTCTTTTCAAAACTACTTGTATTCTCAGGAAATCAGTAATTAGGTACTCACAGGTTTTGAGAAGACGGAGCTTCATAGTGTCGCGTCTTTTAGTTTTTGCTATACATTTTAGTGTCAAGTATATATTGATTTGAACACAAATGTAAAACAATACTTTATCAATGTAATGGTTGTTGTACTTTGATTACTTTTATGCAATTGTTGTGATACTGAATATGACGTCATCCGCCCCCGAACATTTACGTCGTTCCGGTTTGGGGGTGTGACAGATTGGTATCAGAGCATTGATTATAGTGAACTACGTATATTAAACCACAAAAGATATACAACTATAAATACAATGAGGATGAAATGCTCTAACAAAAAGTATACTTTTAAAATCTAAGTATTTTATAAGAAGTATACTAACATGCATACATACAAGAAACAATATCACAGTGAGAACTACATAAAAGTATTTAGATGTTGGACACTACAGTTAAACCTAGATAGTTATGTAATCATATCGAGGATGAATATAGCCTGATCAACTATATTTATTTGAGATATGACCAAAATGTGTTTGGGAGTGATTTTGGTGTTGCAACAGGTCTAAAACCAAGGTTTTGAAAACCGGACCGGACATCGAACCGGCTATCTTACCGGTTCGATGGTTCAACTGGTCCGACCGGTTGGACCGGTCCCAAAAACCGGAAAAACCGGATATATATATATATATATATATATATATATATATATATATATATATATATATATATATAGTGTGTGTGTGTGTGTGTGTTTTATATATGTATATTAAATATATGTGTATGATTTATATATTTATATTATAATTATGAAGTTCATATATAAAATAATATATAAAATACGTAGTAATTAAATTGACAGTTTCAAATTGGTGAAAAAAAAAAGTAGTAATTCCAAAAATAAAAAGTCTAAATATCTAAATATACATAATACGTATGTTAGTTGTGTAAAAAATAGATAATGCAAATATATTTAATATATTATGTGTGCAAATTGCTTGTAAAGGAAGTGGTAATATAAAGTTTGAATATGAAATACATCCCATATCGATAGGTTAATAGAAATAGAGGGCTGTGTTTGCTTATAAAAAGAGTATACACACAGCATAGCGAATCAAATTGACACCTCAGTGAATAGGATGGTTGCTTTGAGCCGGCTTGTTCTATGTGTGAGTAAGCCAAATTTTTAAAAAACTGGTTTTGTTTCCGGTTGAACCACTCCGGTTTTTTCCGGTTCTTAAGAAAACCGCCGGTTTTTACCGGTTCGGCTTACAAGCGGTTTTTAGCCCTTAAAAAACCGGTAACCTTGCCGGTTCCCGGTTGAACCGGCCGGTCCGGTCCGGTTTTCAAAACACTGTCTAAAACTTACCAACTCTATATACGAGAAGAACTCTAGAACCAAACATGAATTTAAAATACTATAGAAGTATTTTATTTTACTATAACACCAGAACAACAACATTAAGGCCTCAATAGTTACATAAACTAATAGTCGAGAAAGGCCTTCTTACCAAGATCAATCATGTGAAAACAAAGGACTCTTGTTGGTAGATCTATAATTGCTAAGTGCATACGTAAGAGTTATATATAATTAAGATTTTATAGACTTAGAATTTGTGATTTAGCTTTACTTCTTGTTCCTAGTTTGGTTGTGGACTTAGAGTAGGATCACTTATTTGAAGGTCTATTTGGTCTTGGTTATATATAATTCGTATACACTATGTGATTATAGGAGGACCTGGTATAGAATACATTATACGCATTCATTAGAAGTGTTGCTATAAATTTCATAAATTGAAATTTGTGATTGTTTACTTATATTAGTAGAATTCTATTTTAAATCACTTAATAGAACACTATAAGAGTCAGGATATGATGCATTTAGAACTAAGATATATCTTGTTCAATATCACCTGACTCATAACTACTATAGCGACTTATCATTACTTCCTCGTTAATTCTTACAGAAAAAGATGCCGCCACGTAAATCAAACATGCATTTCAACAATACTCCACAAACTCCACCACCTCCACAGTGTGACCCTTCTGTTTTCCAAGCAGCAGTAACAGCCGTCGTGGCAGCCACCATGACTCAAATCAGCGCAAGTGGTGCAAGAGGGGCGAGTAGTGGCGCCAACCCTTCTAACCACAGAGAAAGTCACAGACACCCAAGGGAGTGTTCTTTTAAAGACTTCATACATGCCAAGCCTAAATTCTTTGATGGCACTAGAGGTGTCATTGCTCTAACATGTTGGTTCGAGAAGACCGAATCAGTGTTTGAAATTTATGCGTGCCCTGAAGCTAGCAAAGTGAAATTTGCAGCATGCACTTTCTTGGACAGAGCCCTCTCTTGGTGGAATGGCTATGTTAAGTCATTGTCTCTCCCGGTAGCCAATGTCATGAGCTAGGAAGACTTAAAAGTCCTAATGCTAGCAGAGTACTTCCCGAGGGGCGAGGTGCAATAGCTAGAACAAGAACTTTGGGGTCTGACGATGAAGGACTCTGACATTGCTGCTTATACTGCCAGATTTAGTGACCTGGCTATTCTATTTCCATAGATGGACACCTCAGAAAGTAAGAAAGTGGAGAGGTATATATGGCGGTTATCTCCTCAGATCCAAGGCAATGTGATAGCTGCAAACCCACTTACTTTCGATAGTGCCAAGCGTCTGGCACAAACACTCGTACGTCATGGAGTTCGTCAAGGCTTCACGAAAACCATTCCGGAGCAACCCAAAGAAGGAGGTAGGAAAAATAAATTTTAGAATAAAAGAAAGGGCAAAATCGTCTCAAGAGCCTGCAAAGAAGCAACAAACAGTGGCAGTTCATGCTGCTACTGTTCCAGCTGTTGTTCCTGCTTCTATTCCTACCATTGTTTCTGCTACTTCAGCACCACCAAGTCAATATGATGAAACCTTGCCAATGTGTAACAAGTGAAACTTCCATCACACAGGAGTTTGCAGGGAAAAGCACTGCAAAACTGCAACAGAAAGGGGCACACCGCCCGTTTCCATAAGGCTCCGACACAACCCATCTCCTAAGTCCCCAGCGTAGGAGTAAGCCAGGCTTCGTACGGGTATGGTCAAACATGACACTTCAATAGATATAGTCCTAAGTCAAATAAGGTCGGAAGTGTAGGAAGGGTATTGGCAATTGGTCACGAAGAAGCGATAGCAGATCCTACCATGGTTACAGGTACGTTTCTTCTCAGCAGTTCTTACGCATGCATTCTTTTCGATAGTGGTGCGGAGAAAAGCTTCGTGATCCATAAATTTAAACACCTACTTAAACAAAATCATTAATCACTAAAAGATACATTCACCATAGAAATGGCAAACGGAAGACCAAGAGCACTAACGACATATACATAGGATGTACACTCACTCTAACCAACTATTCTTTCCAAATCGACCTTATGCTGGTCTAAATTAAAACCTTCGACGTTATCATCGACATGGATTGGTTAAGTCTTCACTGTGCTGATATCCTATGTTATGAAAAATCCATTCGTCTTAATCTGACAAGTAGTGAATCCCTCGTTATCTATGGCGATAAACCCGTACAAACCTTCAAATCATTTCTTGCGTCATGGCCTAGAAGTATCTTCACAAAGATTATTGTGCCTTCTTAGCTCATGTGATAGATAAGACACAGGAAGTGAAAAACATAAAGGATATCCCTAAAGTTTGTGATTTCCCTGATGTTTTCCCCGAAGATCTCCCAAGAGTTCCTCCTAAACGCCAAGTCGAATTCTGAATCGACTTGATTCCCGTAGCCAAATCCCCGTACCATTTAGCACCATTAGAGATGTAGGAGCTATCCAGCCAATTAAACGAACTTCCAAGCAAAGGATTCATAAGACCTAGCTTCTCACCTTGGGGAGCACCGGTCTTGTTCGTGAAAATGAAGGATGGATCGTTTCACATGTGCATAGACTACTGGGAACTAAATAAGCTCACTGTCAAGAATTGATACCCTTTGCCTCGAATCAATGATCTTTTTGACCAAATACAAGGAGCAAGTTTCTTCTCCAAAATCGACCTAAGATCAGGATATCTTCAACTACGAGTCCAGGAGGAGGATATTCCTAATACCGCATTCCAAACTCGCTACGATCACTATGAATTCGTAGTAATGCCCTTCGGTTCAACAAACGCACCTGCAGTGTTCATGGACCCGATGAACCGTGTGTGTCGACCTTACTTAGACAAGTTCGTTATAGTTTTCATCGATGATATACTAGTATATTCATAAAGTAAGGAAGAACACAACCAACACTTACATCAAGTCTTAGAAACATTAAGGGCAGATAAGTTGTATGCAAAGTTCTCAAAATGCGAATTCTGGATTCAGAAAATGGACTTCCTAGGTCACGTGGTCAGCAAAGAAGGGATACATGTTGATCCCTCCAAAATCAAAGCTATCGAAAACTGGGAGACCCCACGAACCCCAACAGAGATTCGTCAATTTCTAGGTCTCACTGGCTCAGAAGTGTGTAACCTTCAACTGGGAGGAGAAACAAGAAACTGCTTTCTAGACACTAAAACGAGCCCTATGCAGCACCCAAATCTTGTCCCTCGCAGATTGGATGGAAGACTTTGTAGTTTACTCCAATGCGTCCAAGCAAGGGCTAGGTTGTGTTCTTATGCAACGAGGAAAGGCCATATCCTATGCCTCGAGACAACTTAAGAACCACAAGGTCAACTATACCACACACGAACTCGAACTGGGAGCAATTGTTTTTGCTCTAAAGATCTGGAGGCATTACCTTTATGGTACAAAATGCATAGTATTCACAGATCATAAAAGCCTCCAACATATTTTCGATAAAAAAGAACTGAACATGAGGCAACGACGATGGGTAGAACTACTCAATGATTACGAATGCGAGATTCGCTATCATCCCGACAAAGCCAATGTAATAGTAGATGCACTTAGTCGGAAAGAGTACTCGGGCCACTGAGTAAAATATCTAACTATGACAATCCATTCATACCTGTCCGCCTAGATCAAAGAGGCTCAGTTGGAAGCCTTGAAACCCAAGAATATGACAGGTGAAGCTTTAAGAGGAATGGAAAAGAACTTGGAAATCAAGGGTGATGGAGTTTTTTATCTCATGATTCGGATCTGGACACAAAATTTTGGTGGCTACAGAGATGTTCTCATGAATGAAGCCCATAAAACTCGATACTCCATTCATCCAAGTTCAGACGAGATGTATCTGGACCTTAAGAAACTCTATTGGTGGCTAAACATTAAAGCTAAAATTGCTACCTATGTGGGCAAGTGTCTGACTTGCGCCGAAGTCAAGTTAGAATATCAGAAGCCTTCAGGTTTACTACAACAACCAGAAATACTCGAATGGAAGTGGGAGCGGATAACTATGGATTTCATTACCAAGTTACCCTGGACAACGGGTGGTCAAGACACCATTTGGGTGATCATCGATAGATTAACCAAATCTGCACACTTCCTGCCAATAAAATAAACTGAAAAAATGGAGAAGTTAACAAGGATGTACATTAAAGAGATAGTATGATTGCATTGTGTGCCAATATCCATTATCTCTGACCAAGATAGTAGATTTACCTTGCGGTTTTGGAAATCACTAAAAAAGTCCTTGGGAACTAAACTTGACATGAGTACAACGTACCATCCCCAGACTAATGGGAAAAGCAAGAGAACCTTACAAACGCTAGAAGACATGTTGAGGGTTTGTGTGATAGATTTTGTTAAAGCTTGAGATACCCATTTACCACTCATCGAATTATCGTACAACAATAACTATCACACTAGCATGAAGGTTGCTCCCTTTGAAGCTCTCTATGGTTGTAAGTGCAGATTGTTCGATTAGATGTCTAAGCCCATAACTATTATCGGTATGTACTCGACCCGAGTGTAGCATGGTCCATTTGGGTTGCATATCATCAGGACAATTTGTTAGGATGGACTTTTGAGAGAAGGTAATTTATGGTTTATTAATATATTATAAGTTATAATATATTAATATGAAATCATATGTTTTAATTAGTATTCATCAAGAATTAATTTGGAATTAATTTAGTGATCAAAAGAGACTAACTAAATCTATGGGGACTAATTATTATAATTAGTTATATTTATATGTGTTAGGCTTCTGATCCATGTTGGACCAAGTTTATGTATGGATACATAAAGAGTTGGGCCACATGAACCATGGATCATAAAAACCTATGGGTATGGATTTGGGTTATACCCATGACTGTTGAAATACCACACATATAAATACATGCATCATGACCTAAAAACACCACTTGTGGTTACACATGAAGTTCTTGGAGTTCATGGGTGTTTTTGGGTGCATGGAATTCTCTCTCAAGTTCCACCTTTGTCCATGGTGTGTTGTGATTCTACTTGAGGCTTCCAAACTATTGGGGTTAAGCTCTTAAGGCCAAATACATCAAGAATTCAAGCCACATGAAAGGTATGTTACCCTAACTAGTATCTTATATGGTTTATGTCAAATGCATGCTAGTTATAGGTTTAATGCCTTGGAAACCATTTGCATGTATAATTAGTGAAAACATAGATCCAAGGTATTTAGGGTTGTATGTGCACCATAGGATGTTGTATTATACCAAAACCCAACAGTGGTATCAGAGCCATGGGTTGTTTTCTATTATATTTGATGCAAATGTATTTTTTTTTCAAAGTTGAAGAAAAAAAAAAATGAAGTTTGTCAAAATTTAAGATAATTACTTGATTTTATGAGAAACTAATTATTTATAAAATTTGAGTCACTTTACTACAAGAGTTGAATTAGGTCAATTTATTAAAAGATAGAATGATATGATTATTTTATTTGTTTTAAAAGTTTGGTCTAAATGTTTTTAAGGAGTTACAAATTTTGTCATAAAATTTTGGAACTCTAAAGTCTTTTTTAAAAGTTATGATCTTAAGAGTTTTGATACTTCCATAAGTTATGGATGTGAAATGTCTCATTCATTAACTCTTTAGGTTATGAATTCCAAGAGTCTTCAAAGGATAATTGTCAACGTTTCAAGATTTGTATTAGTTTATATGATTATCTAATTTCTTGAAAATTGTTGATGTGAATTATCTTTACTTATGAGTTTAATCTAGATCATAGAAAAATTATTTGATTATTGTGTTGATTGGAATATTTGATCTTAATTGTTTTTATGAACTCCATAACTTGTCCTCAAGTTATGGAAAGCGAAGAGTTTTTCTTTTTAAAGTGCCATTAAGTCTCATAGGTTATGAAAATGGAAGAGTCTCTATTTTTAATGTCATCATAAAATGATTTAATGCCTCCATAACTTGTCCTCAAGTTATGGAACTTGAAAAGTTTTTCATTAAACCTTAAGTAAACTCATAAGTTATGAAAATCCAAGATTTTTTGAAAAGTTTCAAAACTTGTCCTCAAGTTTTGGAATTTGTAAAGTTACCCCCCATGTATACTTGAATTCCAAACTAGACCTTAGAATTTTTAATGTTTAAAATTCAACCCTTATACTATTATTATAATTTTAATTATATACATATGTATAAGATAAAGTCAATCTTACCATTAGTAGGTCTCATTCACGAAGCCGATCTATAAGGGGGGGGGGGGGTATAAGGTTACTACAAAATGACAGTTTAATGGGGGTCCACTCTCACCCACCGCTTCCTTGACTGGTGGAGGGTCGTTAGCTGAACGGGTAGCATAAAGACTATAATTCTCCCTTCATTAAAAGTATAATGAATAATATTTAGTTACTGAACACTTATAAATTCCCAATCTTAGTTACTTAAAATGTGAAATGGTGCTAGCCCATGAAATTACACTTTGCACCTTAGTTAAGTCGTCAATAGAGCGTGTCTGGTTAACTGGAACACTAACATGGGACTGAAAATGTGTGGCGAAGGGTAACTTCAGTTTATCATAGATTGGTGGAGAATGTGTGGTTAACCGGCACATCAATTAGGTGATAAAGTTGAGGGTACCAAGTCAATTTGCATGTTTATTCTCACCTTGTTTGTGATCCTCGGCATCCCAGTCACAAACTTGAGAGGGCAGAATCGAGATTCAAACATGCCATTGAAAGGTAAATGTATCTCAAAAGATCTAGGAGTTTCAAATCCGATTAAAACTTAATTATATTTCATTTTCATGGTGGAAATTGGTAAATCGTCATTTACCTACTTTCAACTATTTTATAGCTTGGATTACAGCATCCCTCTTCCGGTTATAAATAGGTTATTGGATCCTAGCCTTAATATTTCATATTGGGTGTTATATTAAGCACTTTAAATCAGCTAAACTTGAATTTCTCCCATTATAGATGTCTAGTTAAGACAACTATGGTCTTCCCAAATCTTTAGGAACAAGCTTTCCTATTGAAGATGATATCCCACATGGGAATCAAGGTGAAAGATTAATCCCGTTGTTATGCATTAGTAGGACTAGAAATCATGCTTCACTTACTCCACCTCCTCCAATTATTCTCCCTATCCTACAAGTTCAAATACTTGAAAAGTTCAAGGTCACTCAATCCCTATTGGCAAGCTGGGAGAGTCGGGTGTCGAAGTCTCGAGGTAGCTAGCTGTTGACTTGGTTCTTTAGTCACACCCTGATGACAGATCAAGACATGACCCTTAATGATCTTACCTATTTGCTTGATGCTGCTGAATCAACAATGATCTGGGGCACTGGTAAAGCAAAATTTGATTGGAAAATTAACTTCCCAAACTTCCATGGACATTGACAATGGTAACATTAGAAGTCCAGAAAAGCTTTCTCTTCCCAATGGAAAGGGATCGGCCATGGTCAAGTCATTTGACCTAATGGTAAAAAGAAAGGATAAGTCTGAGATAGTCTCATGTACCATTTCCAAAGATTCCATATGTTTCTTTTGCCAAAAGAAGGGGCATTGGCTGCGAAGCTGCCAGATTTACCTGAAAGATCTGGTAAAGTCAAAAGTTTGACTCTACTTCTGGCAAAGTTCATTATCTAACTCTATTAAGTATCTTTTGGAGATTATTAATATATAACGTAATCTAATTACATTTTGATGTTTTAGAAATTCAAAGGAAGCTTAAAGAAAGAGTATGCTGATTCTGATCGCAAAAATGGTTCGGTGATCAGAATATTGAGCAACTGCTTAAGAGTTACGATAGATTGCTTAGGAATAGATATCAACATAGTTTTCATATGTATTTTCATTGTAAGGCAAAGATTTTTCCGCAAGTTTTAAAATAGAAAAAAATTGATTTATTTATTTTAAGTATCCTTACAATGGCATTTGTGAAAAATCGTTGTTTATATGTTTCCATTGAAAGCAATATTGGAAAATAAAATTTGATTCTTTATTTATGGTAGTGTCATAATTTACCAAATAAGGAAAGATTCTCATCACCTAAGTGTCAGTTGGATAGAAACTTGGAATCATGCAAGTTGTATTGTGTGATGAATGAGAGTTTTCATTTTTGGGAAATTAAGACTAAGACCTTGTTCACATGTTTGTGTGAGTCAAGTGAACGATTAAAGGATTGGGTACACTTGGTTGTGCATTGATTAGGTTCACCAAAAAGGTTAATATCACTCTTCGTTATGATTTAATAAATTTTAGTAAATATGGTTATGCTTACAAGTCTAAGCGTAATTCTGAAACATTGGAAAAGTTTCAATGTATGATAGAACGGATGAGAAGAATCAAATAAGGTAGAAAGATAGAAGTCTCTCCAAATCTGAAGAGATGGGAGAGTACTTGAGTATCTTGTTTTATGACTATCTTAGTGATTATGAAACCATATCACAATTGATTCCAAAATCAAATCTTACATTCATACTCTAAGATTGTAACTTGAGTGACATAATCTTAAAGAAGGTTTAAAACACTTGTCAAATGTAGAATAAAATGTTTTCTTACTCTAGTATATTTGAAATTGGTAAGTTGTGATGTTTTGGATAAGACAAAGACCAACTAAGACCAATTGTGAGAAGTGTTTAACTTGATAAGAATCCGCACTAACTCTTGAATATTTGTTTTTTCAAGTAATGGTTCTTAACAAAAGGATCTTATATGTCAAGAGGACAGTGGGAGTCTTAAAGATCTTGGAAAAGTTCAAGAACTAATCAAGAGTATTGTTAATCGCTAGCACACAACTTGAGGTTTGTAATCCATTGTGTTGACATATTTCTGTTTCTATGCCCATTCTAGTTTATGTTGACTATGCTTTTGAGTTCTATAAGTTCTCAATTGTTTGCATAACAACCTGGAAGCAATGGTAGGACCTTGTGCTACCAGGTGGCAAGAAAATGAGATTGAACAAGTTTAGTCCCTATGAGTTTGGATTTGTCATTAACCTTGTCTTGTGATTATGGTTATGACAAATTCACATGGATAGGAACATATACACCATAAAAAATCTAAGTGTCATAAGGTTTCTCTCCGATTCATGAAAATGATGGTGAGGAAACGCTTTCACTAAGTAGATTTTAAGTAGATAGCAATTGTGATCTTTACATTCTCAAAGTATTTAGTGGAGCGTGCATGGTTAACCGACACACTAACATGGACTTATGAGAAATGGAAAAGGTCTAAACAATTGAGACTATGATATCCCTTTTCATAGCTCTGAAATTGTTTCGACACACATGTGAGCTATCTAAGAAAAGGTGTATGATTTTCATAAAGTCTTGTTAAAGCAATCTCGTATCAGAAATCTGAACTTTAGTAAGAAAGTCAATAAAGTATTGACTTCTAGAAGTCTAGATGTTTTCTGATACATGTCAAAGCTAGTGGGAGCATAAGTGTTATGCTAATAATCATCATGTTAGTGGGAGCATGATAAGTATGATAATTATTGCAAGTTAGCAATGTTAATTATAGAAAACAAAGTTTCAATTCTTGAAATTGTAGGGGTTGGAAAAGTTGTTTTGCTATAATTAAGGGAGAGGATATACTTCATTTCAATTCTAAAAGCTTAGATTGAGATTTTAATCACCTTTAGTCAAGGATATATATATATATATATATATATATATATATATATATATATGAATTTTATGTTGGAATGGTTCAACATAAGAAAATTCTATATATTGCG